>NC_034591.1:136135668-136158387 GCF_900095145.1 Mus pahari | reverse complement strand
GAACTCACTTTGTAGACCAGGCTGGCCTCGAACTCAGAAATCCGCCTGCCTCTGCCTCCCGAGTGCTGGGATTAAAGGCGTGCGCCACCACGCCCGGCTGCTTTACTGACTCCTAACGCTGACTTTTGAGATATGTTCTCCTGAGGTCCGGACGATGACCTTGAACTTCTGACGCTCCTACCTTTACTTCCTAAATAGTGCTGGTGTTACCCTAGGGCTGCCATGCCTGGCAACTCCTTCTTTTAAAACTGAGATGTCTTATTTTTGTACTTCACACTGGCCTGGGATTCACTATGTCACCAAAGCTAACCTTGTTCCCACAGCAACAACGCCAACCCTGACACCCAAGAGCTGCGATGACAGGTGTGTGCCATCGGGCCTGGCCGGACTGGTGATTCCCTCCTAAATGTTTTCCTGTTTCTGGTATATAAGTGGGGACAGGGGTGCAACTCAGTGTGGCAGAGAACTTGCCCGTCATGGGAGAAGATCTGGATCCATCCACAGCAATGCAAAGAAATAAGTAATAGATAATAAACTGTGCAAGTCAGCTCGACCTGCCAAGAGATCAATATTACTGTCCCTATGATTGCAACTAAGGACACAGAGGCTCAGGAAATAAGAGGCAAACATGCTGATGTGTGCATGTAATCCAGGTAGGAAAATGAGTTCAAGCCTTTGGCATATGTGCATGTGCGTGTGCATGCGTGTGTGTGTGTGTGTGTGTGTGTGTGTGTGTGTGTGTATCAATTTCAAGGTCAACCTGGGCAATGCGAGACCCTATCTCAAAAATAAAGTAGGGTAGCCAAGGTCATGGAGTTGATTGAGCATTGGAAGAGCTGGGCTTCAGACTCTTGTCTTTATACAAATCCTGTTCCATTAACACCTAGATTCCTAGACTCCCCTACCACAGCTGTAGCTGAGGCCTCCCAAATGGGTCAGGCATACCCAGCATTGTAGGAAGCAAACACACACAATTGCTCAATCCTACCCCAGGAGTCACTCTTGGTGCCACTTTGGAGGAGGCCCCACTTGCCCTATAGGAGATGAGGCCAATATAGGGCGCGGGTTGGAGCCTAACCAGGAACAGGAGGCCAGCCATCTGGACCCCAAGGTACCCGCATCTAACTGTGCAGCTTCAATTATAACAGCGATGGGGCTCAAATATTCTAAGTGGTTACAGAGGGTGGCAACCTCTTTCCCAGGAAAGGGTGGGGGTGGGTTGGTGAAGCTGCTTAATTGAGATGGGAGGGTGGCCAGGGACTTCCAAGCTTTTAGATCCGGTGTTGGTGATGTTCCGGTAAACAAGCAGAGCAACCCTCAGCTCCCTGGAGAGCCTCGGGAGCAAATGGGTGCATCTCTGCCTCCTTTCCCGCAGCTGCTAGGAAGGCCCTGCCACCTCCAGCAGGCTGGCCCAACGGCCTCCCCGCCCCCCAGCTCCAGCCTCAGGAAGTGGGGCCACCAAGAGTATCCTCTCGCCTCCCCTCCTGCCGCGAGTGCCCTCGGTGAGAGAGCATTTCCTGGCCTAATTAAGCTGGGTAATGAGCAGCTAAGAAAAGGGGATGAAAGCCCTAGGCGGCTTAGAGCGGGGACAGTTTATGACGGGGGTGTCTGCAGCTGGTGACCGTCTCGGAGTTATTTCTCCTCAGCCTGGGAAGTTGCACGCTATTTCCTCAGCACAGTGAGCCCCAGAGTGAAGCCAAGGGATTAGGCTGTCCTGAGGGGACCTGCTTGGAAGGCGAGGTTCATGCTCTGGGGCTGGGGGGAGGAACCAAGTCAAACCCTAAGGCCGCACAAGTCACCTGGGGCTAATGACCTTAGCTTAGCCCACGGCGGGGCTGTCCTTGGTGACCACGGGTGCCTCCCGGGGGTGTTGGTTTTCATTTGAATGATAGGACTGTACTCAGAGGCCATTTCCTAAGCCCTCGCCCAGCTGAGAGGTAGGAAACCTGAGCTCTGTCCCTCCTCCCCTCTGTCCTCCTTTAAAGACGTTAAAAGTTGTGTCCTGGAAAATGTCAGGCACTCCAGCAGCTTGGAGTTAGGGAAGAGAGAGCTTTGTAGACAACCCCACCCCAAGAGATGGAGGGCTCTCTTCTTAAGAGTTCTGGGAGCCTGAGGTGGGCTATGATACCCCTCACTATACTGGAGAATGTAAGTCCCACACACTCCCACTCTACCCCAGACCCCACTTCTACACCTGTGTCTTGTCCTGCTATTTGCTCTTTATTTTAAAAAATTATTTTGTGCCAGGATGTGGTGGCACATCCTGGTAATCCCAGGACTTTGAGTTCAAGGCCAGCCTTGTTTATATAGCAAATCGAAGGCCACCCCGGACTATATAAGACTCTATCTCCCCAAACAATCAAACCACTTGGATGCTCACTCACTACCATAGGACTGGCTGCTCTTCTAGAGAACCCAAGTTCCATTCCCAGCACCTACAAGGTGGCTCACAACCATCTGTAACTCCAGTCCCAGAGGACTCAATGCCCACTCTTGGCCTCTCTAGGCGTCCGGCATGCACCCGACATACATGCAGGTAAAACCACTCATATACATAAAATAAATAACAACAACAACAATAGTAACTATTAAACTAAAGCAACTATACAGTAAAGTAAAAAGAAATTGCTTGGCTTCACGCTCGTGTCTTGGTAGAAGTAGTTGGTCATGGTTCAGGATGGAGCAAAGGTTGGGTCCAGTACACCACCCAGTCTCGGACTGGAGCTGGAGATTAGAGACCCCAGTCATTAGCTACCCACATGGAGGGGCTCAGGGTGTATAGTTTTCATATCGACCTTTGATAAGAAGCAAAATTAGGACTCATGTTTCTCAGGCCTTCCAAATTAAGGTCCTCATTGTACGACCTGATCCTAACGGAGTAGCATTTTAATTTAGTTACCCTGCAGGGCAGAGTTGTACCTGTTCATTGCAGCTGTTGGAAGGACCCAGCTTCTCATGCTCCTGTAGTTTGACTTTTGGAATCTTCTTCTCTCTTTCTCTCTCTGAAAAATTGTCTCACTGTGTAACCCTGGCTAGCCTGGGACTTATTTGTTACCTAGACCAAGCTAGCCTCAAACTCAGAGAATTCCCCTTGCGTCCTGTGTTACCAGGCCTGGCACCCACCTGACTTCTTGGAGACTGGAACCACAGGCAAGGAATTGAGGCCTTTCTTCTCTTTCCAATAGTCCCACCTTTGCCTCCCCAACCCTTGCCCTCTGTTTTTCTCATTTATTAATAACAGTGCTTTTGAATTCTTCCTCAGGCGGAAGTTACCTGCAGAGCAGGAGGAGTCTTGGTTGGCCAGATGCCTGACCGGAAAAGGTTCACTTGGGTGGCCCAGCTTGCAGGGTCCTTGGGGAGAGCCCCTGGTGTGGACTAGAGAAAGCTATAACGGAAAACCAAGAGCCAGCCTGGAAGCTTCAACTCTGACCCTGGATACCTTCCAGTGGGGCTGCCCAGCTCAGGGCCCTGGCATCCTCCAGTGTGCAGCAGCTGGGCAGCAAGGGAGCCAAGGCACTCTGAGAGGGTGAGCTTGCTGAAAGGAGAAAGGCCAGGGAGCGTGGAGGTTCCCAGGCAAGGATGAGTGCAATTAAAAGGGGAAACCCTTGTCAATGGAAGGGAGGCCTTCCATAGGAGAGGTAGGGAGGCGGGGAGGAAGGAGGAAGCAGGAGGAAGAGGAGGAAAAGAGAAGGAAGGAGGAGGAAGAGGAGGAGGAGGAGGAAGAAGGGGGCAGGCAGAGGAGCACTGGAGATATAGATGCTGCTCTTGTAGCCAACCCTAGTTCAGTTCCCTGATCTAGCCCTAGTGGGCAGTGACAACTCTTAGAAGTCGATCTTTATTTGTTCTTATACCAGGTATGGTGTTACACATCTGATTGTTTGTTTGTTTGTTTGTTTTGTTCTATCTTATTTTCTGGAGACAGGGTTTCCCTGTGTGGCCCTGGCTGTCCTGGAACTCATTCTGTAAATCAGGCTGTCCTTGAACTTAGAGATCTGCCTTCTGAGTTCAGGGATTAAAGGTATGCACCACCATGACCAGACCGCACATGTATATTCAGGAGGAACACTGCAAGTTTGAAGCCAGCTTGGGCTACATCCCAAGAGAAAATAAGTCGGACAACATGAGTCTGATCCCTGGGACACACCGGGGAGGAGGTCACCAACCTCCAGAGTTGAGTTCTGACCTTTACTCAGGCAGCATGGCATTTCCTGTCCCCAATAGACGCAATATATTTACTTTGTTTGTTTGTTTGTTTTATTATTTTGGAAACAGGGTCTCTCTGTGTAGCCGTGGCTGTCCTGAAACTCACTCTGTAGACCAGGCTGGCCTAGAACTCAGAAATCCACCTGCCTCTGCCTCCCGAGTGCTGGGATTAAAGGCGTGCGCCACCACTGCCCAGCTAGATATTTACTTTTTAATTGATACAACAAAAACAGAGGCCTTCAGTCAGCCCATCTCTGCTCGTAAGGAGCTTCCGGCTCTTCCCTGGAGGAACCTGAGCACTTTCTCCCAGTGCTCTGTGAAAAGGGGTCAGATAGAACTGTAAAAGGGAACAGTGGGTCTGGAGAGAAGGCTCAGCAGTTAAGAGCACTGACTGTTCTTCCAGAGGTCTTGAGATCAATTCCCAGCAACCATATGGTGGCTTGCAACTGTCTGTAATGGGATCTGATGCCCTGTTCTGACAACAGAACACTCATGTACATAGAATACATAAATAAATAAATCTTAAAAACAAGCAAACAGGGCTGGTGAGATGGCTCAGTGGGTAAGAGCACTGACTGCTCTTCCAAAGGTCCTGAGTTCAAATCCCAGCAACCACATGGTCACAACCACCCGTAATGAGATCTGATGCCCTCTTCTGGTGTGTCTGAAGACAGCTATGGTGTACTTATGTATAATAATAAATAAATCTTTGGGGAAAAAAGTTTAAAACAAAAAAAAAATCAAGCAAACAAACAAAGCCAGGCAGTAGTGGCTCATGCCTTTAATCCTAGCACTCAGGAGGCAGAGGCAGGTGGATTTCTGTGAGTTTGAGGCTAGCCTGGTCTACCATGCAAGTTCCAGGGCAGCCAGGAGGAAACCTGCCTGTATGTACCACATACAAGCCACAGCAGGTTACAACAATAAAATGTAACTTTTAAAATATGCATGATAAGCTGGGCAATGATTGCACATGCCTTTAATTCCAGAAGGCAGAGGAAGGCAGATCTATTTGAGTTTGAGGCTAGCCTGGTCTACAGAACTAGTGGTAACCCTGTCTCACAAAACCAAAAAAAGGGGGTAGAGTGGGGGAAATGCATGATTATCTTTAACACACTTGACTGAAAAACAGTTCTTTCTGACTGTCAGTAAATATTCACCAAGTGACTGACAGCTATACCATGGTATAATGTCAAATGAATGGTCAGAAAAGAAAAGAATCCCATAGGAGAATCGTCCAGATTTTGACAGATCAGAACCAGTTCTCATTGTTCAGTTAAAAGGAGTTGACCAAAGCTAACGTCACAGCGGTTCGGGGAGGCTGCTTGGTGACCAGCTTAGCCAAAGACAGCAGAGAGTCTGTCCTTGAGGTACAGTTTACCATCTGGCTGTGGAGACAAGGCTTGAAGCCAAAACAACTAGTGAACATGTTCCCAAAAAATCCAGTAAGTGACTCGTGCAATGCCAGCATCTGGGAGTCGAAGGGCAGGAGGAGCTGTAGTTTAAGGCCAGTCTGAGCTACAGAGACTTCTCAAACAGGAACAGTTTTCTAGAACCCGTTGGCTCATTCCTGTAATCCCAGCACTCAGAAGCCTGAGGCAGGAGAGTTGCTGCAAATTTGAGGCCAGCCCAGTGTTACAGAGTGAGATTATATTTAAAAACAAAACAAAACCAAGAAGCCAGTAAAGGAGACTGCCAAGCCTAGGGCCTGAGGACCCGGGTAAAAAAAAAATGAATCAACTCTTTTTCTTTTCTTTTCTTTTCTTTTCTTTTCTTTTCTTTTCTTTTCTTTTCTTTCTTTTCTTTTTTTCTTTTTTCTTTTTTGTTTTGTTTTGTTTTGTTTTTTTTCCAAGACAGGGTTTCTCTGTGTAACCCTGGCTGTCCTGGAACTCACTCTGTAGACCAGGCTGGCCTCAAACTCAGAAATGTACCTGCCTCTGCATCCCAAGTGCTGGGATTAGAGGCATCGTATGCCACCACTGCCCAGCTCAACTCTTTTTCTTTTCTTTTTTCTTCTTTTGGTCTTATGATACAAGGTTTCTCTGTGTAACCCTGGCTGTCCTGGAACTCACTCTATAGACTAAGTTGGCCTCAAACTCGCAGAGATCTACCTGACTCTTCCTCCTGAGTGTTGGGATTTAAGGTATGCATCACCACCACCCATAAATAAATAAATAAAATAAACAATCTAAAACAAAACAGTACAAATAAAACATACAGACAAGAATTCAAACGTACTGCTGGGCGTGGAGGTGCATGCCTTTAATCCCAGCTCTCAGGAGGCAGAGGCAGGTGGGTTTCTGAGTTTGAGGCCAGCCTGGTCTACAAAGTGAGTTCCAGGACAACCAGAGCTATACAGAGAAATCCTGTCTCAAAAAACCAAAACAAACAAATAAACAAACAAAAAAAGAATTAAGCGGGGCTGGAGTGAGCAGAGACCTGAGGTTCAATTTCCAGCAACCACATGATAGCTCACAGCCATCTGTACAGCCTCAGTGTACTCATATACATAAAATTAATAAATAAATCTTAAAGAAAAAAAAGAATTCAAACATGTGAAATACTTCATTGGCTATGTGGTCAGTATATCTCTCTATGATCTATTATCTATCATCTATCTTAGTTATTTCCTATTGCTGTGATAAAACACTATGGCCAAGGTGACTTATAATAGGAAGAGTTTATTTGGGTTTAAGATTCCATAGGGTTAAGAATCAATGATCGGGCTGGCAAGATGGCTCAGTGAGTAAGAACACTGACCCTTCTTCTGAAGGTCCTGAGTTCAAATCCCAGCAACCACATGGTGGCTCACAACCACCTGTAATGAGATCTGACACCCTCTTCTGGCGTGTCTGAAGACAGCTACAGTGTACTTATGTATAATAATAAATAAATCTTTGGGCTGGAGCGAGCAGGGACTGAGCGAGTTGGGGCCGACCAGAGCGAGCAGGGTTGACTGGATGGAGCAGAGGTCCTAAAAATTCAATTCCCAACAACCGCATGAAGACTCACAACCATCTGTAGAGCTACAGTGTACTCATATACATAAAATAAAATAAATAAATCTTAAAAAAAAAAATAGAGTCCATGATCTATTGGGCATGGTGGCACACACCTTTAATCCTAGCACTTGAGAAGCAGAGGCTGATGGGTCTTTGTGAGATCACCAGCCTGGTCGACAGAGTTCCTGTAAAGAGAATCTTTATGTATTGTGTGGAAGCATCAGCTGTCGATAAGAAGCTCATGGCCAATGAGCTCAGGCGGGATTAGAAGGTGGGACATCCAGCAGAGAGGAGGGAGGATTCTAAGAAATAGCCAGGCATGAAAGTCTCACCCCAATGCTGATGGAGACAGATGTATGAACCTGAAGAAAGGTAGCTAACCATATGGCAGGACTTAGAATAGAATAAACAGGATAATAGAGTTAAAAGCTAGCAGAAGCAAGTCAAAGTCAAAGCATGCCATAGCCTAGGCATTTATTCCTACAGAAGAAGTCTAAGTGTCATTATTTCAGGGAACAAAGAGGCCAATGAAAAGCTCATGATTACAAGTTCCAGGACATACAGTGAGACCCTGTATCAAAAAGAAAAACAAAAAAAGAAAAGAAAAGAAAAAAAGATCATGACCATCAAAACAGAGAATTGTGGCTTGCTGGAGCAGTAAGCTGAGAGCTTATATCTGAAACTGTAAGTGGGAAGTGGAGAGAATTAGGAACGGCTAATGGCTCCAAGCCCACCTCTGGGGACGGACTTCACTCTTGTACACTGGAGACAAAGTATGTAAACATCCAAGCCTATGGGGGATATTCTCTCTCTGTCTCTCTCTATCTGAGACAGGGTTTCTCTGTGTAGTCCTGGCTGTCCTGGAACTCACTTTGTAGACTAGGCTGGCCTTGAACTCAGAAATCCCCTTGCCTCTGCCTCCCAAGTGCGGGGATTAAAGGTATGCGCCATGTGCCACCACTGCCTGGCAGGGAGACATTCTCACACAAGTCACCACATGCCATCTGTCTCTGCTGTGGAACCAGGGCTTCATCCAGTCTCTGAACCAGCTACCACTGATGGACATCTGCAACAATCTGATGAGTGAGTCCATAGGTGTTCAGTGGGCCCCATGAAATCATTAACCTAACAATAGGTTCTGGGGTCACCTGGGGAGAAGGCTTCTTTCCAGTCAGATATTCCCCAACATTCTTCTTCAGGTCAGTTTATTGAGCTGTTATTGTGTGCCAGGGCCAGAAGGACAAGAGACTTTCTTCTATCCTTGTGTCGCTGTCCCTCTGGGTGTATCTCCATTCTAATTGCACACTTATTAACCTTTACAGTTTATTTATTTGCTCAACATTCATAAAAACACAATCCAAAACAGTTTGTGATTAATGATCCAAGTCCTATAAGCCCTGAATCCATATTAAAGGCTGGGTTTGAAGTTGGCCGAGGCAGAAAGCCAGGATTCGGGCAAGCACTGCAGTACTGGAGTCTAAAAAAGGGGCTCTGGGTTGCTTGGTGGCTCCCTCAAAATGGAAAAGAATGTGTCCAGTAAAAAGGAAGTGTTTCCTGTGTAATCTTTTTCTAGGAGCAACATTCTGGCTTGCTTCTCACCACGGTCTCTGTCACACATAGCTTTGCTCAGGCGTGTTCAGTTCTGTGCAAGCAGAGTGCTAGGCTCCCTTGGGTGTGTCCCCCCTCCCCCACCCAAATGTTCCACCTCCTCAGCTGAGTGTTCACCACTGACCCCATTTCAAGAGTCTGCACAAGGCCCTGGGGATGCAGCCCTGTTAGCAGTGTTTGCCTAGCATGCACTAAGGCCCAGGTTCAGTCTCTAGTTACAAAGGGAAGCCTGGGTCCCCCTCTTGGTTCTTATTCTTATTAATAAAAGAACTTAAGAATGAACACAAACCAAAGTGAGGAGGGTAAAGAATAGACTGAGACAGAAGCTCAAGGACAATGTGATTACAGTGGAAAAGAAAACCCCAGGGCAGGCAACCTATAAATCTCAGCCGCTGCCCAGGGGAGCATAGAGGGGAAACGGCTGTGCCATTTAAGCTGGCATGAGGTCAGACACGTGGCAAACAGCCACACGAGGCTGGAGAGCATTAGGAAAAAGAGTAACAAAGCCCTAATGTTGGGGAAACCAAAAGGGTTGAGCAAAACATGCTTAGGAAGAGATAGGAAGAAAGAAAGGAGAAGTAATAGTGCCCTGAATAATTCTGAGAAGCAGGCAGGTTTATGAAGCTGCATGGAGATCCATAGCCTGATAAGCCACTGTGCTAGGAGTAGGGACTCTGAGAGGGCAAGTGTGGTGTCTTATTAAAGGGATGATTGTTCTGCCCATCTTTTTAGCATGGGCTTTGTTTTGTTTTTCCTCCTTTTTTACTATGTGTCTTTTTTTTTTTTTTTTTTTAAGATTTCTTTATTATTATATGTGAATACACTGTAGCTGTCTTCAGACACTCCAGAGGAGGGCGTCAGATCTCATTACCGATGGTTGCCAGCCACCATGTGGTTGCTGGGATTTGAACTCAGCACCTTCAGAAGACCAGTTAGTGCTCTTACCCGCTGAGCCATTTTTCCAGTCTCTTTTTAGTATGGTTTCTGGTGAGTCCCACCCTAGGTGTGGTTCCTTGGCCAGGTGATGAATTCATCCCAAATAGAATGTCTGCTCTCCTTCCAGGCATGGAATTCTGTTCTCCGGAGCAGAAGGAGTTTTCTCTTAGCAGGTTTTCTCTTGGGGGAATGGAGGCAGAAGGATCAGAAGTTCAAGGTCATTGTCTTAGGGTTTTATTGTTATGAAGAGACACCATGATTCTTTTTTTTTTTTTTTTTTTTTTTTTTTTTTTTTTTTTTTTGGTTTTTTCGAGACAGGGTTTCTCTGTATAGCCCTGGCTGTCCTGGAACTCACTTTGTAGACCAGGCTGGCCTCGAACTCAGAAATCCGCCTGTCTCTGCCTCCCGAGTGCTGGGATTACGATTCTTATGAAAACAAGCATTTCATTGTGAATGGCTTACAGCTTCAGAGGTTTGATCCATTATTGTCATGTTAGGAAGCATGGCAGCTTGCAGGCAGACATGGTGCTGGAGAGGTAGCTAAGAGTTCTACATCTTGATCTGAAGGCAGCAGAAGGAAACTGTGCCACACTGGACTGAGCTTGAGCATAAGGAGACCTCAAAGCCTGCCCGGACAATGACACACTTCCTTCAGCAAGGCCACGCCCACTCCAACAAGGCCACACCTACTCCAACAAAGCCACACCTCCAAATAGTGCCACTCCCAAGCATTCAACTGCCTGAAATTATGGGGCCATTCCTATTCAAACCGTCACAGTCATCTTCAGCTACAAAGTGAGTTCCAGGCCAGCCTGGGGGACATGAGAGTCTGCCTTAGCTACTTAGGAAGCCAAGGTAAAACTGCCAGTTCAAGGCTGGCCTGGCAATTTAGTGGGACCCTGTCCATCTCAAAACAAAAAGTAAAAAGAAAGCTGGTATGTAGCTCAGTAATAGAGCATGCTGTAGGGCGTGTGAGGCCTTGGATAAAATCCCTGATGCTTAAAGAGTAAATAAATATACGAAACCTGTCATAGTCACTGACTCTGACCACGTTCCCCTCATCTTCCCTTGGAGTTGGTGGGCAGGGCTAGCTCTGAGCCTGCACTCACCTCTACTGTGCCCCTTGGCTTAGCCACATGTTTGCTGCTGATGTGTTTATTTGGCACTTACTGATGCTCCAAGCACCAAGCTAAGTGTAGCACAGACACCTGCCCATGTCATGTCCTTTGTTCTAGTTTGGTTTTTGTATCTTTGTCCTTTGTTTCTCTTTGTAGCTGTGGCTGTCCTAGAACTCACTCTGTAGACCAGGCTGGCCTTGAACTCAGAAATCCTCCTGCCTCTGCCTCCCAAGTGCTGGGATTAAAGGCATGTGCCACCACTGCCTGGCTCTCGCTTCATTCTTCCAGTTACCGGGTTCTTAGTTGCTGTCCAAGCCTAATTTGAAGATAGAGGAGTTGAGATGAACTGACCTGGGAAGACGCAAGGGCTCCTTGAGGAGAAGCTGGTGTTCAACACCAGCCCTGCCAGCCTCTGAAGTCATTGAGGATGAAGAGACATCTTTTTCATTTTTACTAGACCGTGAGCCCTTGAAGGGAAGAGGGAAAGGTCTTTCTTGTATGTGCATGTGTGTGGTGTGCATGTATGTGGAGCCCTGTAGGTGTCTGCTTCAATTGCTTTCCACTCCATTTACCAAAGTGGGTCTCTTGCAGAACATGGACATTACTGATCTGCTTAGTTTACCCAGCTAACCGGCCTCACGGACCTGACTCTGCCTCCCTAGCGCTGGCATTGCAGGCAGGCCATCACAGTCAACTAGATTTTACATGGTCTCTGGGCATTCAGACTCCAGGTCTTGATACATGGTAGGTGCTTTATCCAGTAAAGGTGTGGCCAGTGGGTGAAGCTTAGCGGTAGAACACTTTTCTAGAAATCCTTCCTCAGCACTGCCCAAGGGAAGAGAGGAAAGGGGGGGAGGGGTTGGAGAGAATAGAGAGGGAGAGGAAGGGAGGGGAGACTAGACAAGACAGAGCGTGAAAGCGAGAGAGAGCCTGGGAGAGAGAGACAGAGAGACAGAGGAAGGGAAGAGAGGAAGGGAGGGGAAGATTTGAATTTGCATTTGGACCTTAGATCCTCTACTCATTTACCACAGCCCAAGAGACAACTGAAGTGAGGTTTAGTGGCTGATCTCAGGTTCAAGGTCATGACCTTCACTCTAATTAAACAAGGATAGGAACAGATCTGAGAGTAGTTACTTGGAATCATTTTCCAATCCAATTAAAAACTCCACCTCTACAAAGAGACAGAAAAGTCTAGAACTGATGCTCCTCCACCAAGACAGCACCCTCTAGTGGCAGGGATATGTTGATTGGTACTGGCCTCTAGGGTCCTGCCAACCTGCTCAGGCCTGGTGTCTGATTGATTTTTGTTGTTGTTGTTGTTGTTGTTGTTGCCAACTTGACCCAGACTACAGTCCTTCTGGAAGATGGAGTCTCATTAGAGAATACGCCTCCATAAGACTGGCCTATAGCCCAGTCTACTGGCTTTTTTGACTGATGTGGCAGAATCCAGCCCCTTAGTGCCATGGATTTACCCATGTTGTGCTACCCTGGGTAAGGTGGTCCTGGGTGATACACAAAAGCAGGCTGAACAAGCCATGGGAACCAATCCATTAAGCAACACTCTTTTATGGCCTCTGCATTGGCTCCTGCCTCCAGGTTACTGCCTTGATTTCCTTTCATGAAACACTCTACACTCTAAGTGGAGATTAAACCTTTCTGTTCCCAAGTTGCTTTTGGTCATGATGTTTTCTCACAGTTGTAGAAACCTAAGGCTCTCCTGGCCCCCATCCATTTTACATATGTGTATGTTTGTTTGTCTACATGTTTATTTACTTATGCATTTATATGTGGTAATGGAGCCCAAAGCCTCATTATGCTAAACATGTGCCAAGTTCAAGAATATTTTTTATTTAAAAAAAAGACTCTTTTTTGTTTATTTTTGGAACAGGGTTTCTCTGTGAACCCCCTTCTGTCCTGGAACTCACTTTATAGAACAAGTTGGCATTGGACTCAGAGATTTGCCTGCCTCTGCCTCCCAAGTGTTGGGATTAAAGGCAGTGCCCCTTTTTTAGAAGAAAAGTATTTGAGGGTGTCAACCTTCCCCCTCTGCAGTGACACCCCGCAGAGTCTCAGTTTCAACTCCCCTGAGAAGGGCAGTGCAGACAGTACAGAAGTCCTTCAGCATGCTGGAGAAGGCAGGCATGTAATTCTAGCTACAAAGGAAACTAGGACAGCTGGCCAGAGCCCAGGTGAGTGAGACCCTACCCTAAAAAAATGAAAAAAGATTTAAAAAAAAAGGACTGAAGACCACAGCTTAGTGGTTGAGTTTAGAGTGTTTAGAATAAGTGAACTCCTAGGTTCAGTTGTCAATACTAAAAAAATAAGCGACAGTAATGCAAACAACAATCAAAACAAATCAATGGCCGGGCGGTGGTGGTGCACGCCTTTAATCCCAGCGCTTGGGAGGCAGAGGCAGGTGGATTTCTGAGTTCGAGGCCAGCCTGGTCTACAGAATTCCAGGACAGCCAGGGCTACACAGAGAAACCCTGTCTTGAAAAACAAAACAAAACAAAACAAAAAAACAAAAAAAACAACAACAAAAAAAAACAAATCAATGAAGCGATCACCCAGTGGTTTCCAGCTAGGATTGAAATGAAGAGGGAGAATCAGGAGTTCAAGATCACCGTGGGCTATCTAGGAAGTCTGAGTTTGAGGCTGTCTAGCACTACTTACGATGGATGCTTCAACAAGGGAACAGTCCATGGGTCTCCTGAACCCAGTGCCTCCCAAGAGACCTGGGTTTCATGCATCTGTCTTTGCCACAGGTGCTGGCCATTCGGTGTTTCTGGGTTTACATTTTATATCCAAAAGAATTGTACTGGTTTTGCTTTTTAATTTTTAACTTTTTTTTTTTTTTTTTTTTTTTTAACTATATCTTATTTCATGTGTTTGGGTGTTTTGCCTGCATGTGTGTCTGTCTCCTTGTGTCCCTGGTGGGCATTGGATCCCCAGGAACTAGAATGACAGACAGCTGTGAGCTGCTGTGTGAGGGCTGTTAATTGAACTCAGATCCTCTTTAAGAGCAGCCAATCTCTCCAGCCCTGCCCCTGGCTCGTACCCCCCCCCATCCCTTATTCTCCCCCACCCCCAGTCCTCAGAATAAAAAAAGAAAAAAGAAAGTAGGAAGTTGAGAAAGTCCAGTAAAAAGATGCTCTGGAGCCAGGCATGGTGGCACACACCTTTAATCCCAGCACTCGGGAGGCAGAGGCAGGCGGATTTCTGAGTTTGAGTCCAGCCTGGTCTACAGAGTGAGTTCCAGGACAGCCAGGGCTACACAGAGAAACCCTGTCTCGAAAAACCAAACCAAACCAAATCAAAAAAACAAAACAAAACAAAACAAGATGCTTTGGCTTGCACATCCCTTTGTGCGCCTTCATGACTGTGTTTTTGCAGTGGCGGGGACAGAACCCACAGTATCATGAGCACCAGGCAAGCATTCCACCAGTAATCTATAAATGAGGAATATCCATGGGGCTGGAGAGAGATAGCACAGTAGTTAAGGATACTGTTCTTACAGCGAACTCAGGTTTGGTTCCTAATACAACATGGTGACTCACAACCATCCTTTGTAACTCCGGTTCTAGAGGATTCACTTCCTTCCTCTGATCTCAGTGGGCACCGGGCAAGCATGTAGCACAGACATACATGCAGGCAAAACACTCATAGCACATTAAAATAAATAGCAAGGCTCACATCTTCAATCCCAGCACTCAGAGGCAAAAGCAGAGGATCTCTGTGGGTTCGAGGCTGGCACGGATTAGCAGGAGAGTTCCAGGCCAACCTAGTGAAAAACCCTGTCTAAAAATAAATAAGTGCTAGTGAGATGGCTTAGCGGTGGTTAAGAGCTCTGACTGCTCTTTCAGAGGTCTGGAATTCAAGTCCAGCAACCACATGGTGGCTCACAACCATCTATAGGGGGATCTGACGCCCTCTTCAGGCAGGCAGATGTATGTGCCCTCTTCTTCAGGCAGAAGAGCACTCATACATTAAATAAATAAACAAATAAATAAATAAAGGACTATCTAAATTGTGAGGCAGGTTCTTTTTTTCTTTAAAAATTTTCTATTAGTCAGTTAACTAGTCAATGAATTGTGTGTGTGTGTGTGTGTGTGTGTGTGTGTGTACATGCACATACACATGCAGGGTGGCCAGCACCTTTAACCTCTGAGCTCTCGTCAGGGCCCCCTTTGCAACTTACCAATGAGAAAACTAAGTCTGAGGAAGTTGAAGTCTCTCCTTCAAGGCCAAAGCCTTGACTGTCGCCTGCCCAGCCCTGTGCTAAGATGGTCTCTTGGCTGCTTTCCACACCAAACAGCATTGTGCGTTCAAATACTGATGACAGTATTTCACCCAAGACCTGATGACAGTCTGGGTGAAGCTCAGTGGCAGAGGCCTTTGCTCCGCTTACGCAGTGCAAGGCCCCGCTTTGCCCTCCAGCACTAAGGGATGGGAGGTTCGAACAAATGAAAGGCAGGCTTGGGTCCTTCGAACACAAGTTATGCCCTTCCGCATAAACTGTAAAAACAAAAGTCTGATGCACTAGAGGCACAGCGGGAGGAGTGTTGGGGGGCCTGGGAGGTGGGAGGGTGGAGTGGGGGTGTCGGGGGTGGGGGCACCAAGTGCTATCAACTTAAGCGTCTCACAGTTGAGGTGGCTGGCAGTGCAGGGTTCAAGCTGTGAATTGCTCTCAGAGCCTCTAGGGTTTCTCACCAGCCAGCTCAGGGCACACACTTGCTCCCCGGAAGAGTTCCTCTCCTGTGTCCCCAACTAATGGGACCTTCTGTTAATGCCTACCATTGGCGCTGGGGACCTATTAAGCCCTAAGCTAAGGTAGGGCATCTGACTACTAAACCCAAAGTGTGCTGTCACAAGGACACACCAAGTACAATAATACATGCAATATATGTAACATGTGTCAGAGCACACCACATATATGCGTCTCCTCTGCACTATCAAGTATTACACTGAGGTGACTGACTTTCTCCCGGGATTCAAATGGGCCTTGGCCTCCTGGCCTCTTGAAGTTTCCAGAGCCCCTGCCCTCTATCCCAGAGCCTGCCTCCCCTGCAGTCTGGATTGGAACTGGGCCCCTGAGGGCTCCTCTGTACAGATTAACCCTTTCCTTTCACTCTTCCTGTCCCTGGCAAAGGGCTCTGGGCCAAATGGTCAGACACTGGCTCTTGGGCTGGCGGATGCCATAAACCTGTTTTCCTTGGGGACTCCAGAGATCCATGCCTGACTTTCAGAAGCACAAACGTTTTGTTTGAAATGGCCTCGGGAGGAGAGAGAGCACAGGGCTCCAGACACGTGTTCCTCATTTGCCATTGGTGGGGCACAGGGGCGGGCGGGGGTGGGTGGGTGGGGTGTCGCGGAGTAAACGCCAGCAGGGGAGAGGCAGACTGCAGCAGCTGCTGCCGCCACCACGCCACCAGGGAGTGAGGCTTCTGGGGGGGGGGGGGGGGGGGGGGGGGGGGGGGGGGGGGGGGGGGGGGATGGAGGGAGAGAGTGCACGGAAGAAGGGGTGGGACTTGGGGACGAGGGCGGTGTCACTGGGGAGGAGAGAGCAGGTGGTGGCTTGTTTATCTGCTCAGCTGTTTTGTATCTCTGAGCCTGAGCGCCAGAGACTGAGACCAGAGCAGCTGGGAGGAGAGAAAGCGGTGCAACCCGGAGCCCTAGTGGTCTTTTGCCTTAGTTACAGGTCTCGAAACCAAAGCACAGCCGCCGGAGGGAGATTCACGTGGGTGCTGTCCTCCCTCCTCTGTCTGTAGGGTTGCTTGCCGCCCATATGCTCACTTCTGCCGTGCAGACACCCTGGCAATGCCCTCCTGCACAGTGCAAAGGTTTTCACTGGGTAGTCACCCCCTGGGCTGACACTGGCACAAATGCAATGTAAATATCCCTGGGTCTCACTGGCACAGTCTCATACGTTAATTGGCATGGCCCTGGGGGTGGGGCGGGCAAGTCTGCCAGCTCCTAGCCTCGGTAGCAACCCAGCCTGTTCCAGTGGATGCCATCTGGGTGCAAACAGGTCATCACCCCCAATCTCTGCCCGGTATGCCCCAGCATCTCCGTCCATAGGCTGGGATTTCCCCTCTCCTATATATATATATATATAGTCTAAGACCAACGGAGTTACTAACGGGTCCCCTTCACACCCCAGTGCCTCTGTCTCATTTGCATGCTAAATTGTTCAGAGGCAAAGCTACAGCTTAGTTTGCCCTGCCGCCTTTTGACCTGGTTAATGAACACTGCGGCTTTAGCGCTGGAGTGTTTGGGAGGGAGTCCACCTTAATTACGGTAGTTTGAGAGTTCACTCGCTGTCTCCGCGGCCCTTCCTCCAGCTTTGTTCTTGTTTGTTCAAATGAGAACGTTTTTGGAGACTCTGGTGCCCGAGTCCCTCCCCTCCCCATGAGGATTGCCAAAGGTCTCTTTCTGCCTTCCTCATGGAGCACAAAGCCAGGATGGCTCCGTTGACAAAGGGTCTGCTCCCCTGGCACTGGGCCTAGGGGTTAGGAAGGGGTAAGAAATGCAGATGCCTGCTGGGCTCTTTTAAGCTGCCAGTTTAAAGACACACACGCGCGTGCGCGCGCACACAAACCGCCCCACACGCCATGTCCCAGCTGGCTGCTGAGCACTGCTCCTCTGACCTCTCTCACCTGTGTCCGGAGGGGGCAGGGCAGGAGGGAGGCTTGCTCAGCCTGTTCAGCCTGTGGATGTGCACAGCCACGGCCTTGGTTCTGGGATAGGCTGACTGGGGAAGCGCAGGGATACAGGGGCTGTTTGCAGCTCCCAGCGGCTAACGCTGCTCTTACAACTTCGGTGTTTTGGAGCCATGTTCCCAGGGCTGGATCCTCCCATGTAAAGATACAGGATTGTGCCTCTAACCCCACCTTTTCCCACTTTACAGATACGCTGGCTTTTAGAATGGCAGTTTCCTTGTCTCTAGCCTACTTCCTTTTCCAGACACAAGGCAATCCAATGAAAGTTCTCTCTTCGTGGCAGCAGGTCCCACAGCTAGCCTGTTTAACTGTCTGTTCTTCAACCCCCCTCAGCTTTTGGCCACCCTACTGTCTTCTGACAGTGACGGCACCTCCACCTTCCTTCTATGCCAAATTCTCTAGTCTTCACTTATGAGATGAGAGCTTCAGCTGGCACCCAGTCAGTCATCAGTCGAATGATGGCACCCAGTCAATTGTCAATCGAACGAGCAGCTTGGTTTGCAGTGCTGGGGATGGAACCCCATAGCCTTGCTCATGCCAGGTAAATGCTCTACTCTTGAGCTATCCCCAGCCCCTGTCAATTCTGTTTGTTTGAGACAAGGTCTCATGGACCACAGGCTGGCACCAGATTTGATATGTAGACCAGGCTGGTCCCAAATTTGTGGCAGTCTGATTCATCCTACCAAAAGGTGGGATCGCAGGCACACACCACCACAGCCTGCCCCTAAAAGAAAAAAAATCTTCATTCTTAGATATAGATATATAGATAATTGTCAAGTAGTTTTGATAGAACCCAAGGACTCAGATCCAAGCCTATTGTACCACTATGCCAGGCTCTGAATAAACTACCAACAGGAGGCTTTTTTCTCATTCAAATCTGTCTCTGAAAGTGGGATTTTTATCTTTCATCTTCACAATACTGTTACTGTTCACTCCTAAATTTTTTTTTTTTTTTTTNGAACTCAGAAATTCGCCTGCCTCTGCCTCCCGAGTGCTGGGATTAAAGGCACGTGCCACCACGCCCGGCCTATTTTTTTATTTTTAGAGTGCTTATTTTACTTTCTATTTATATCCTTTTTGCCTGCATGCATGTATGTGCACTGTGTGTGTGAAGCACCATTAGAAGACAGAAGAGGGCGCTTTATCCTGGTGTTAAAGATGGCTGTTACCCGCCCTTGTGGGTGCTGGGAATTAAACTCCAGACCTCTGGAAAAGCAATCAACGTTCTTAACTGCGGAGCCATCTCTCCAGTCCTGATTTCACTACAACCACTGCCACCTCCACCACCACCCAACCCCTGCCATCACTACCTACTACTGCCACCCACTGCCATCACCAGTGGCAGCCATCTTCCAGCAATCTCTCTCTCTCTCTCTCTCTCTCTCTCTCTCTCTCTCTCTCACACACACACACACACACACACACACCCCACAAAGGAAAAAGAAGAGAAACATATTCTGCCCCCCCCCCCAAGTTCTCTAGGGAAGTTAGGAAATGGAGTTGTTCCTTTGGCCACATGTCTGTGAATCTTCAGGAAGTCACTCTTTCTGTAAGCATCAAGGTAGTGGGCACTGTTCAAAAAGGAATGTCTTGTAAATATTACTATGACATCACCCAGCATGCTGTGGGCATTCTTGTAAACAAGCAAGTGAAGGGCAAGATGCTTGCTGAGAGAATTAATGTGCAGGTTGAGCATATGGAGCACTCTAAGACAACATCCTGACTGAAGTGGGCCAAGAGAAAATGATAGGACCACACCCAAGGCCAAAGAGAAGGGCGCTGGGAGTCAACTGGAGCTGCCCCACCAGGAGAAACACACTTCTTCTTTCTCTCTCTCTCTCTTTTTTAAATGTAAGTTATGCATATGCATGCTCTGCTGCATGTAAACCTGCATGTCAGAATTGAGCATTAGAGCTTGTGGGTGCTGGGATTTGAACTCAGGACCTCTGGGAGAGCAGTCGGTGCTCTGAACCACTGAGCCATCTTTCCAACCTAAGAAACACACTTCTTTGTGGGGACGAATGAGAAGGAGCCTAAGCAACTGAGTCTGTTCTCCCTGACGTCATGGCCTAGACTACAAAGTGCTGTTCTTAGAAATGGTGAGAACAACGTAAACAGTAAAGTAGTGTGTTTATGATTGCGTGCAACCTTGGGGTAGGAGCTGCCACTATGGCCATTAGGTCTGGTAGGTGGGGCCTGGCTTTTGGAGTTCCGGAGGGACAGGGCCTTGCTGGTAGAAGCCTGGTGCACCTCAGTGAGTCAGAATAGTCAGGACCTGGAGGTCTCCAGGGGCAGGTTTACAAGGGATCTGTGAGGGCCTCAGGGAAAGCCCTTCTGCCAACCAGGTTGATGTGAATAGCCAACATTCCTCCCTTTTTTGTTTACTAAAACAGCCATCAGGGAAGGGGGCTTGCCTAATGGGAGCATCAAAGTCCTTTTGGGACAAGCTTGATCTTCTTGCTGCAGTCCTCTGGCTCCATAGCTGGGGGTTGGAAATCCTGTACTAGCAATGGATTAAAAGTCTGCTTAGGAATCTTTTGCTGGGCATCATAGCGCACGCCTTTAATCCCAGCACTCGGGAGGCAGAGGCAGGCAGATTTCTGAGTTTGAGGCCACCCTGGTCTACAAAGTGAGTTCAGGACTACACAGAGAAACCTGTCTTGAAAAAACAAAGGGGAAAAAAAAAAGGAAGAAAGAAATCTTTTGACTCTGTTGTTGAAAAAAATCTAGATAGGAAGATTCTGAGGCAGGGTGAGAATAGTAAGAGCAAGAAGCGGGGGGAGGGGGGTAGGAAGAAGGGCAGTGTGTCACTGGGCAGTGGTGGTACACATCTTTAATCCCAGCACTTGGGAGGCAGAGGCAAGTGGATCTCTGAGTTCAAGACCAGCCTGGTCTACAGGTCTGCAGAGGGAGTTTCAGGACAACCAGGGCTACACAGGGAGAGCCTATCTCAAAAAAAGAAAAATAGGCCAGTTGGGGTGGTGGACAACACCTTTAACCTCAGCATTCAGGAGACAGAGGCAGGCAGAGCCTTTTAAATTCAAAAGCAGCCTTGTATACACAGGAAGTTCCAGGACAGCCAGGGATATACAGAAAAATTCTGTCTTAAAAATAAATAACTAGGGGCCTGGAGTGATGGCTCACTGACTGCTCTTCCGAAGGTCCTGAACCACATGGTGGCTCACAACCATCTGTAATGGGGTCTGAAGCCCTTTTCTGGTGTGTCTGAAGACAGCTACAGTGTACTCACATAAATAAAATAAACAAAAAAAGAAACAGAGGGGTAAAGGACTGGGTGGATTTGTGTATATTAATTTGTTACAAGCTAGAGTCACCAGAAAGGAAGGAGCCTCAGCTGAGGAAAGGCCTCCATGAGATCCAGCTGTAGGGAATTTTCTTAATTAGTGATCATGGGGAGGGCCAAGTCCATGGTGGGTGGTGCCATCTCTGGGCTGGTGGTCCCGGGTTCTATAAGAAATCAGGCTGAAAGTCGGGCGTGGTAGCACACGCCTTTAATCCCAGCACTGGGGTGGGGTGGGGTGGGCAGAGGCAGGCGGATTTCTGAGTTCGAGGCCAGCCTGGACTACAAAGTGAGTTCCAGGACAGTCAGGGCTATACAGAGAAACCCTGTCCTGAAAAACAAAAACAAAAACAAAACAAAACAAATTAAAAAAAAAAGAAAGAAAGAAATCTGGCTGAGCAAGCCAGGGGAAGCAAGCCAGTAAGCAGCACCCCTCCATGGCCTCTGCATCAGCCCCTGACTCCAGGATTCTGCCCTGTGTAAGTTCTTGTCCTGACTTCCTTCAATAATGAAGAACAACATGGAAGTCTATGCCAGATAAACCCTTTCTCCCCAATTTGACTTTTGGTCACAGTGTTTCATTGCTGCAATAGAAACCCTAAGACAGGTAGTGTCCAATTTCATATTGGACTGTCACCAAGCTGCTTCTAACATTCTCAGAAATCTGTCTGGAGGTGTCAGGTCTTGTCTTTTACTATTACTTATTTTGCAATTGGTTATCATAGAAGCAACATCCCTCCCTGTCTTAGTCAGGGTTTCTATTCCTGCACAAACAGAAGAAGAATAAATGTAAGCTGAATAAACCCTTCCCCAAGAAGCAAGCTGGGGAGGAAAGGGTTTATTCAGCTTACATTTCCACATTGCTGTTCATCACCAAGGAAGTCAGGACTGGAATTCAAGCAGGTCGGGGAGCAGGAGTGGATATAGAAGCCATGGAGGGATGTTCTTTACTGGCTTGCCTCCCCTGGCTTGCTCAGCCTGCTCTCTTATAGAATCCAAGACTACCAGCCCAGAGATGGTCCCACCCACAAGGGCCTCTCCCCCTTGATCACTAATTGAGAAATTCCCCACAGATGGATCTCATGGGGGCATTTCCCCAACTAAAGCTCCTTTCTCTGTGATACCTCCAGCTGTGTCAAGTTGACACAAAACTAACCAGTACAATTGACCCCTTGTCAACTTGACACACAAACACATCACTAGTAAGCCTCAGCCTTTAGTTCTTATTCATCCCCAAGATCTAAACAACTTTAAAAGTCCCACAGTCTTTACATATTAAAAGTTCAATCCTTTTAAAATACCTACTATCTTTTAAAATTCAAAATACTTTAAAATTCAAAGTCTCTTAACTCTGGGCTTCACTAAAAAAAAAAAAAAAAAAATCTTCCTTCAAGAGGGAAAAACATCAGGGCACAGTCACAATCAAAAGCAAAAATGAATCTCCAACTGTTCAATGTCTGGGATCCAACTCACAATCTTCTGGGCTCCTCCAAGGGCTTGGGTCACTTCTCCAGCCCTGTCCTTTGTAGCACAGGGCTTGTCATCTAGGCTCCAGCTGCCTGTTCTCCACTGCTGCTGCTGTTCTTGGTGGTCATCTCATGCTACTGGCATCTCCAAAACACTGCTGTCTTCCACTGTAACTAGGCTTCAACACTAGCCTCTCATAGGCTCTCTTCANAGTGTCAAGCCTCAACTCCTTTGCATGACCCCTTCAGTCCTGGGCCATCAATTGCAACTGGGCCTGCACCTTCACCAATGGCCTTCCATGGCCTCTCACAGTGCTTCCATGGCCTCAGCTGCTCTGCATGACCCCTTCATGCCTTCAAAACCAGTAC
>NC_034591.1:136119210-136135138 GCF_900095145.1 Mus pahari | reverse complement strand
CAGGAATACCCCACTCTGCTGGTACCAGTATACTCCCAAAGGAAGAGACAAAGTCCATCTCTCTCTGCTGTTAGTAAATCTAATTCTTTTGTTTGTTTGTTTGGTTTTTTTTTTGTTTTTTGTTTTTTTGTTTTTTTTTTCGAGTCAGGGTTTCTCTGTGTAGCCCTGGCTGTCCTGGAACTCACTCTGTAGACCAGGCTGGCCTCGAACAGTAAATCTCATTCTTGTCACTTTCGTAATGCAACAGTGGCCACTGAGTATATTTGGCCCTAGAGTGTGAGGATGGTCTGAGCCACCCATTGGGGATCCTGGATGGATCCAGGAGGAAAATGAATGGTAAGTATCTAGGGAAGTAGTCAGTCCCCTCCTCAAGTGGTGACACCAGAGGTTATGCCCAGGACTGCAGAAAGGGTAGGACCCCAGTCACTGTTTATCCGGCCCTTCCCCCATAAACCCAGTGATGGGACCTGACAAGAGTTCTTCACTCTTTTGGAAAAAGGAGCACCAGGGCATAAGGCCACACCACCCAGCAGGTAGGCAGTGACAAACTTGAGGGCTGCAGAGAAGTCCTCAAGGCATTGGGAATGTTTGGGATAGGGGCTGGGCGGTGGCACTAGGGATTATGGTATCATTGCAGTTTGTGGAATCCAGTGTGCCCACAGAGCATGCTCCTGAGTGAAAGCAATCTGTGATACGGAAGAAAAGGATGTGGGAGAGATAAGAGGTGGTCATGATATTTGGCTTAGAGCAATTGACGAGTGGCAAAGAGAGAGAGAGTCTAATAAGACATTGGTCAAATTTGACCCAGGGGGATCACAGCCAACATACTCCAAATGGGTCAGGTAGAACATTATTCAACACCTGGCTATGCAGATGTTAAGGTCTGAAAGAAGAGATGATTTGGCAGAAAGGTGGGACCAGTATCATCTAAAAGGGGTGATATTAGGGATGTGAGGAGCTTTGGACCCCTTGTACCGTGTCTGTACCTAGGGGCTGAGAGAGTGGGGTGTGTACCCTCTGTGTTTTAGTTGTGTCTGATGGGCGGCTGTGTTGAATGCTATGGTAAAGTTGGCCAATGACTCCCATCTCCCATCTGGGGTGCCATGGGTCACTAATTAGAATATAAAAGATCCCCCATTCTGCATAAAAGGTAAAATGCCTTCCTAAACATGCATCATGTCTTCTACAGGTCCAATAAGGGCATCCCCCATACATGTCTGGCCAACATCAACACCAATCACTAGTTTGATCATAGAAAAAGCAAGGGGACCAGTGTTGTAGCAGTTCATTTAGGCGTTATAGGAAATAAGTATCTCCTTTTGGCAACCTGCTGGTGGGCAGTCTTCTGACCTCACCCATGAATGGTCTTGTTAAACTGCTGGGTATAGGCTTCCTGGATCTCAAATCTCCATTGATAAATTCCCTCCCGATGGGTGCAAGCAAGATGAAGTAGAAGGAGAAGAGGTAGGGTGGGACTCAGGGCTTGGCACATGTAGAAGGCCTCCTTCTTCTGAGACTGGAGGCAGGCTGGTCAACCTTGGTATTTTCTGAAACTGAAGAGAACAAGGTCCTGTTGGGGCTGAAAGGTAAAAGGTATGTATCTTGTATCTTGGGATGATGGTATAAAGAAAGGGCTTGAGATGAGAAAGATGAATCTAGTGGGGGAAACCACTGAGCTTAGTGGTGATTGAGCTAGTAAGGATGAGCCTAAAGCATCTGTCCATTTACAAGAGAGAGGAGGACCAAGTGTCGGATGTTGATCAGTTGTACCTGGGCTGCCTTGTATTTGCTCTGTATCCAAGGACAACCTGGAAGTCCTGGCTTTCTTGCCAGCCTCGAAAGTGCTGGGATTACAGTCTTAGGCCTGAATGGCAGTTTAGGCTTTTTACTTAAGTGTTGTAGCTTCATCTGGACTTGAACTCCTGACCCTCACATCCAACTGCAAGCATTAGTATCACAGTCATGTGCTGTCACATGACTCTTTTTCCCCTTTAAGATAATGTCTTGCTATGTAGCCAGAATGGACTCGGTGCTAGGATCACCGGTGTGTGCGACTCCACATGTGGCTTTGGCGTTCAGAGTTTGCAGATTAATTTAAAGGTTTTGTTTTGTCTTATCTGTTGAGACAGGGTTTCTCTGTAGTCCTGGCTGTCCTGGAACTCACTCTGTAGAGCAGGTTGGCCTCAAACTCAGAAATCCACCTGCCTCTGCCTCCCAAGTGCTGGGATCAAAGGCATGTGCCACCACAACCTGGCTGAACTTAAATTTTTAAGTGTTATATAAAATTATCTTTTTCATTTTTACTAAGTACATGTTTATGTATCTGTACGAGTCCCTGTGGGTGCCCACAGAGGTCAGAGGTTAGTGTTTTGGATCCCTTGGAACTGGAATTACAGGCAGTTATGAGCCATCTGGGTTCTTGGAACCAAATTGTTCCTCTGGAAAAGCATCCAGTGCTCTTAACTGCTAAGGCCTGTCTGCAGCTCAAAATGGTCTCATTTTAAATGCTAGCACAGAGTCTGGTTAGATGGATGGCTCAGTAGATGAGAAGACTTGCTGCCAAATCTGACAACCTGAGTTCAGTTCTCTGAATTCACAGCGAGGAAAGGAAGAAACGGATTCCTAAACTGTCCCATGACCTGCTTGCATGCACATACCTGACCCTGGGGATTTCCAGGAAGCCTAGATGGCAGAAGACACTTCCTCTCCGGGGGAGTCTCCTTTTCTCCATTTCTTGTCTGTGATGGACACTGGGACAAAACACCTCAGAGGGGGAGGTTGAACCTACAAACATCTCTCATGGTTCTAGGCACTGATGTGTAAGGTACAGATGTACAATTACTCAGTTCTCCTCATGATCAACCCCTCTCTCATGCTGTACCCACCAGTGCTCTGTGGAGTGTGCCCTGTGGCACTAGGCTCGCGCTGTGTCATGTTGAAGTGATTCCTAAGGGTATTCTTAGCTCTCTTTGCCACAGATACACACACTGGGTCATCACGTCCATAGGTCCCGTGTAAACTTTTACCCTCCTGGGTAAGACCAACCTGTGTGGCTGGGCCAGTGGATGCTACAGGTAGAAGCCAGGTCCCTCGGGCTAGCGCAACACAATTTGGTGAAGACTTATTTTGTTAATAATTAACTCAATTCTGAGTTCACACTAAGACACACATAAATCTCCTTGAGGAACAGAGTGAGCTAAATGCAGATCAGATGTGACTGCATCGAAACTCTTTGTAAAGTTCATAAAGATGGGTTCTGTAGATTGATGGAGAGAAACAGGCTTAGTTAGGATAAGGGTCTGGGGGAGGACCCGGAGCTGGAAAAGGCTCTAGCCACACAAATAGAGCAAAGGTCACCATTCCCAGCACCAGCCTTCTGGGTGCATAGCCGTGTATGCATCCCTTCCCTTGAAGGAACAATCAGTGTTTTTAACATTCCCAGGGCTACATCCTCAGCCTGCCTTTCAGGTTCTAGAAAGCACTGTGAGGTTGTGACCATAGGCTTCTCCTGGATGCTTACATTCTCCTAACACCAGTCCTTGGTTTTTTTTTTTTTTTTTTTGAGAGACAGTCTCACATAGCCTAGGTTCATCTCAAACCACCACATGGGTGAATCTGACCTTACACTATCTCACTATGTAGCTTTGTCTGTCTGTACTAAAACTTACTCTGTAGACCAGGCTGGCCCCAGACTCACAGAGATCCTCCTGCCTCTACTTCCTAAGTGCTTAGATCAAAAGGCACGCACCTTCATTTCTCTGCATGTCCGCACTTACCCAAATGTGAACCTGTTGTACTTGGTTACAGTGTAGCATTTGACACAGCAGGAGCATGTTCCAGGTCCTGGATTTCACCTCCTTCATCCCCCTCCCAAACAAACAACAACCAGCAAGCCGGGCATGATGGAGCATTCCTGTGGTCCCAGCACTTGGAGGGAAGGTCGGAGGAGCAGGAATCAAGAGTAGCTTTGCCTACATCGTGAGTTCAAGGCCAGCCTTGGGACAGAGTGTGGCAGTTTGTCTTGTGCCCTGTCAACATACAGTGAGATAAGTCCTTCGCATCTAATGGTCACAGACCCCCATTTCTGAGTTAGATAAAATATGGGCCATAATGTGCACACTATCTTCAGTGTCTACGAAGCCAAGGTGTTAGCATGGTGATGCTGAAGGCTCAGCTCCTATAGAGGAAAGTTACATTCTATAGGTCACAGGTAAAACAGCTTCAACCAAATAGAGAGAGAGAGAGAGAGAGAGAGAGAGAGAGAGAGAGAGAGAGAGAGAGAGAGAGAAAGAACAGAATACAGTGTGAGAATACAGACCTGTTATCCAATAGTTGGGAGTCAGAGGTAAAAGGATTGAAGTATTGTCACAAGTTCAGGGCCATCCTGGTCTACATAGCAAGTTCCAGCTCAGTTGGGACTACAAAGTGGGACCCTGCCTCAAAAAATACCAGGAGTTGGGAAGAATAAATCCTAGAAAACTATCAAGAATGTAAAAGTTTGTGTTGGTGTCTATAAAGCAGGTGTTGACTAGGATCAAAGAGATGGGAGGCAGTTGGTTCAAGGCACGACCACCAGGCTGTCTCAGCATTTCACTGAGGGGGACAAGAAACAAAGAATCTGGGCCTATAACTGTGCCTCCAAGGCTGCTGTGGGTGATAATACAGGCGAGGAGTGATGGACGGTAGGAGGCACCATTCACAGTGCTGACTTTATAGGCTGGCTGCTGTGTGTGTAACAAACCCACAGAATTCTCTTTCCTCCTTTTTGACACTCATGCCTGTCCCCCTGCAGCAGGTATTTCTGGGTGTCTACTGTCAGATAGGCCCTTGGTGGGCCCGGAGGGCACAGTAGTAAGCAACAGTTCAGAATGTCCTCAAACAGCCTTTGTCCTGACGTGAGGCAAGCATTAAAGGAGTGATAGGAGAGATGTGATAGTTCACACAGTCTCACCTAGCATTCGTAAAGTCCTGCATCCAAGGTAGAGGTGTCTGAAAACAGGAGGATTCAGAAGTTCAAGGGCATCCTCATGGCTCAGTGGTTAAGAGCACTGACTGCTCTTCTGAAGGTCCTGAGTTCAAATTCCAGCAACCACATGGTGGCTCACAACCATGTGTAATGAGGTCGGATGCCTTCTTCTGGGATGTCTCAAGACAGCTACAGTATACTTAAATATATAATAAATAAATGAAAAAAATTTTTAAAAAAGGCAAGTACTACTATGTCTGGCTTGAATTTTTCGTTCATTTGTTTGTTTAATTTAACCTTTTTCTGTGCAGGGGTGCTTTGACTGAATGTGTGAACACTGAATCCCCTGGAACTGGGGCTGCAGAAGGTTGTTAGCCACCATGCAGGTGCTGGGAACTGAGCCTGGAACCTCTAGAAGAGCAGACAGCGCTCTAACCACTGAGCCTACAGCTGTGTTTTTAAGGCAGCTCCCAGAGCCATGAAGACATCTTAGCGTGCTTTTCCATATTGCTCGTCTGAAACTGCTTTGAACCATAGGAAGAAATAGGATATACAAAACTCACAAACATATGTGTACACAAACACACATGCTCCTCTCTCCAAACACATAAACCCACATGCCAAACTCACAAACATGTCCAACTCTTGCCGCTTAGATGCACGCACACACACCAGCCCACGTTGACATGCCCAGGCACACACTGGACACATAGACACAACCAACCTGCACAAAGAAAAACCCCCACAGACACACAGCAAGAGAACCTCCCGCGGCCTTTCCTGGCTGCCTGCACTGTCGGCAGCCTCTTGGCTTGATTGTCCCCAGAGACGTGGGTGAGGGGAGATGTGGTGAGTGGCTAACAAGAAGTGAAACCTCACTGACAGGAAGTGAAACAGCTCACGGGCTTTTCTGGTACATCTGACATAGCTGTTGGGATCCTAAGCAAATAGTTGTCGTGGCTGGGGCTGCCCTGTCTAACGGCCCTGGGCTGCTGTTTGAGTGGAGCCCAGCTGTGCTTGGGCTCCATTTCCTTGAGTTTCTGCCCAGGGGGGGCAGGTGGGAGACCCAGTGGGAGAAAGAGGCCCACAGGAATCCCTCATAGCCACAGATGTGCGGGGCACCACCTTTCTCCTTGGTCTGTAACGTGCTGTCTAGAGTCCCATGAGTCTTCATACAAAGAGGAAGAATCATGGCCAGAAATGAAGGACTATAGTAAGAAGCATCCAAAGGATTCTGCTTCACAGCTGACAGTCTGGTTTTGATAAAAAACTTTTGTCTGTCAAGCTCAGAAAAGTCCCCAGGTGCTAGGGCACAAATGTGTGGGTCTTGACGATATCTTACGCTTGGTGGCCTGTGATTTACGTTGCTAGTGAGAGAGGGACAGAGCTTGGACCAGCGAGTGGGCGGGTAGGATGGGAGCATGAGGTCACTGCCCTCTTGCCCTGCAGAGTTCAGTTTGCAGGCCAATACTGTAGTCTGTCGAGAGATTTAGGGGTGTAATGACGTAGAAAGTGTTCTTCAAACGTCTTGGCCTTTAGTGGAGCATGGTGGCTTCCGTCTCCTGAAATCACCTCCCTAAGAAGCTGAGGCAGGGGTATCACTATCACTGTAAGTTTGAGGCCAAACTGTGCTGTGCCCTGGGTTCCAGGTTAGCCTGCCCATGCAGTGAGACTCAGTCTCAAAGAAACAAACATAATAAAAATCAACTCAGCTCCTGGGTTGGGGTTTGGCTCAGATTGAACATTTGTCTAGCATGCACCTCTGAGTTTATGCCTAGCACCACAAGTGAATGGATTAAGGAATGGATAAGTAAATAAAAGATCGGTGGACTATAGCCCTGTGATAACTATAACACTAAGTTCTTAAATTTTCCTCTTGCCGTCTACTGTAACCGAGTAATTAAATTCCAGAGGTGGAAAGGATCTTGGAGGCCAATGGTTACACAACTTTCTACTTTTGCTCCAGTTTTATTCCTCAACCTTGTTTACCTAAGACTTATCTCAACAGGGCTGGTGAGATGGCTCAGTAGGTAAGAGCACCCGACTGCTCTTCCGAAGGTCCAGAGTTCAAATCCCAGCAACCACATGGTGACTCACAACCATCCGTAACAAGATCTGACTCCCTCTTCTGGAGTGTCTGAGGACAGCTACAGTGTACTTACATATAATAAATAAATAAATCTAAAAAAAAAAAAAAAAAGAAAAATTAAGACTTATCTCAACAAGATTTGAATTAATTTTTTATTTAAAATTCAGCAAAAACAAAGGAGCCATGGCTAAAACACATTTTAACCCAAGCTCTCACTGGGAACAGTGGTACAATCTTTGATCCCAGCACCTGGGAAGCAGAGGATGTCTGTGAGTTCAAGGCCAGCATGATCAACACAGAGAGACCCAGGAGAGCCAGGAATATAGAAAGAGGCCCTGTCTCAAAAACAAACCAAATCGAACTCTCTCTCTGGGTTTGGATGTAGTTCAGGGGCAGAAAATGCCTTTAATTTAAGTGAGACCCTGTCTTTAGTTTCCATACCGAGTACAAACATGCGCTGTATGAATATGTGATTTTTTTAATTTTATTTTAGATTTTGATTGTGTGTTGTTGTTGCTGTTTTAGAGTGTAACAGAGGAGTCTTGTTGTATTATCCTACCTAGGTTTGTACCACCCAGCCACCCAGCCTCCTCATAGCTGCAATTCTAGGCCTGTGCCACTAGATCGGGCTCACATTTTCAAACTGTGGTAGACCCCATTCAGTAAGCTCTAGAGTCCATCTCCAGCACCGTGAAAACCTCAAACAAAACTCAACTACTTATACGTTAAAATGATTCACATTCTTCTGTGAATTGTCTAAAATCATATAGAGTGTCCTGGTGGAAATACACCACATGTGGCAAACGAAGTGCTATCAAGTCACCCTCTGCACGGGAGAGCGTGCCAGGCAAAAGCTCAGTAGCTCTGAAGCACAATCCTGGCCTTAGAGGACACTTAAAAACAAATCGATACCAGGCTTTATTTTATTATTTATTTATTTATTTATTTATTTATTTTTGTTTTTTGAGACAGGGTTTCTCTGTTTAGCCCTGGCTGTCCTGGAACTCACTTTGTAGACAAGGCTGGCCTCGAACTCAGAAATCCGCCTGCCTCTGCCTCCCAAATGCTGGGATTAAAGGTATGCGCTACCACCGCCTGGCTCAGGTTTTATTTAATATAGAAAACAGACAAACAAAGAAACAAAATCCCTAGCAATGATTAGGCACCTAGAAACATTTAAACAATAGTTTAGAAAATTAGGCCCAATAACTTGGTAGCCTACAGGGTTGGATTTTTAAATTTATTTTTTATTGTTTTGTTTTGCTTCGGTTTTTGTCTTGTTTTGATGTTTTGTTTTACGGAGGTGGAGTTCTCTATAAAACTCAGGACTCTGCATAGACATAGCCCCAGCTGTCTGGGAGCTCCGTATGTAGACATGTGTCTGCCGTCTGTCTCCCTGAGTAATGGGACTGAAGGTGTGAGTCACCATGTCCAGTTCACATTTTTAGTTTTTGAAAGCTCCTCCTCATTCTGGGGGGAGTGATGTGTGCATGTATGTGTGTATGCATATGTATGTGTATGTGTATGCACATGTATTGTATGTGTGCATGTGTGTATGTGTACATGTGTATGTGCATATGTGTATTGTATGTGTGCATGTGTACATGTGTATGTGCATGTATGTGCATGTGTATATATGTATATTCTATGTGTGTGCATGTGTGTATGTGTACATGTGTATGTGTGCATGTGTATGTGCATGTGTGTGTACGTGTGTTGTATGTATGTGCATGTGTTTATGTGTACATGTGTATGCATGTGTGTTGTATGTGTGTGTGCATGTGTATTTATGTGTACTGTATGAGTGTGCACGTGTGTGCTCATGTGTAGTGTGTGTGTTGCTGGTCATTCCCCAGGACCTGAGGCACACAGGCAATGCTCTACAGCCTCCTCTCTTCCTTTTTGATGACTTCCTGTTTCTTTTTGTTAGACTTGTTGTCTTCTCTTATTTCTCTGAGGATGCTGATTATATTTTTTTCTGGAATTTTCTTTAATTTCTTTCATTATATCTACACTCTCAACATGGTGGGAAGCATGTCCAGGCAGACACACTATCAGAAGAGCTGAGAGTTCTACATCGAAATCTGAAGGCAGCCAGGAGGGGACTCTCCTGTAGGCCGCCAGGAGGAGGCTCTAGATCACACCGGCCAGACTTGAGCGCTCTCTCTCTCTCTGTCTCTCTCTGTCTCTCTGTCTCTGTCTCTCTCTGTCTCTCTCTGTCTCTCTCTGTCTCTCTCTCTCTGTCTCTGTCTCTCTGTCTCTGTCTCTCTGTCTCTGTCTCTCTCTTTCTCTCTCTCTCTCTCACACACACACACACACACACACATCTATGTATCTATCTATCCATCTATCTATCTATCTATCTATCTATCAGACCTCAAACCCTGTCCCCACTGTGACACACTTTCTCCAACAGGCCACAACTCTTCCAATAAGCCCTCACCTGCTAACAGTGCCACCATAGCTGGCCTAATGGCTTAGACTTAGCCACCGAGGAGGCTGAATCAGTAGGTGTGAAAGCTCAGCACAGCCTGGGCAATTTAATGGAGAATTTGTCTCAAAATCGGCTGGTGAGATGGCTCAGTGGTTAAGAGCACTTGGTCTGCTTCTAAGGGACCTGGGTTGGAGTCTTAGTACCAACATGATAGCTCATAACCATCTGTCATTCCCGTTCCAGGGGATCCCATGCCCTCTGCCGGCCTCTGAGGGTACTGCATGAGCATGGTGCACAAACATACATGCAGAGAAAGCATACATGTTAAATAAATTAGGGTTAGAGAGATGGTTCAACAGTTCAGAACACTGACTGTTCTTCCAGAGGTCTTGAGTTCAAGTCCCAGCAACTACAGGGTGGTTCTCAGCCATCTGTAATGGGATCTGATGCCCTCTTCTGGTGTGTCTGAAGATAACTACAGAGTACTCATATGCATAAAATAAATAAATAGATCTTTTAAAAAAGATGATGCCACATATGGTAACGTTCAAGCAAATAAACAAATAAATAGATAATATACAATTGCAGAAGATATTACTTAAGATTTTTAACCAAAATGGGAAGGAGCTTGGGCTCAGAAGTTGAGTGCGCATACAGCTTTCCAAGGCCATGAGTTCAAATCATTATACTGAAAGGGAGGTACACTGTAAAAGTGTAGCCTTTATGTGGGAGACACCTACATACGTACCTTTACTTGGAGGTCTTTTCTCCAGAGTCTCAGAGAAGAACCCTTCCTTAGCATGCCAAGTGGTTCTCTGAGAATAGTCAGGAAAAAGAAAACCAGGACTTGGCTTTCGTTACGTTTCCTGTTCCTGTCATGAAATATTCTGATAGAAGTAACCTGAAGGGGAAGGATTTGTTTAGGCTCACAGTCTGAGGCTGCAGCCCAGTTCAGTGAATCCAACCAAGGCAGTAGCTCACAAGGGTGTCTGCAGGCTTGTCGCCCAGATGATCGAAGATCCTGCCAAGTCAGCCTTCGACGATAATCATGGCTCTGCTGAGGGTGGAAGCCTTGTGCTCATCCATAGAGCTTTTAGCTCGGTGAACTCTAATGCACTCCCTTTCCGTTTTAGCCCATTGAGTCCCCATGGGAGCAGCTTCTCTCCCAGGCATTCACACGGTGGTGGGTGATTGGTCCATTCATCCTGTCAGCCAGCTCTGTTCTCACGGCTGGGCTGTATAACCCTCCATCAGCTCCAGCACACGTATGGATGAAGCACGGCATCGTCTCACAGTGGGTGGGAAGTATCTGTGGTGTGGGTCGGTGCTGCGGGTGACCGGTAGGTAGTCCTACAAAAGGCCAAGGGGACCGTTGTGCCCGTTAAAAACACTAAGACCACTGTTGCCAGGGAGACTCACTAGTCCCCACCCACGTCCCCTTCCTTCAGGCCAAGCACTTCAGGGCCTAGCTAGGTAGCTCTGGCTAGAGTGGGACTATGACGTCCATGCTGGCCTTAAGCTTGTGGTGATCCTCCTGCCTCAGACACCTGAGTGTTAGTGAAATAGACCCTTTCCTCCCCAAATTGCTTTAGGCCATGGGGGTTCATCACAGCAACAGTACCCTAATTAAGACATCGTCATCATCATCATCATCATCATTATTATTATTATTATTATTATTATTATTATTATTATTATTATTTCGCTCTATGTAGCCCTGGCTGCCCTGGAACTTGCTCTGTAGACCAGGCTGACCTTGAACTCAGAGAATCACCGGTGTCTACATCATAAGTGCTGGGACTAAAGGCGTGTGCTACTACAGCTGGACCTCTAATCCTTCCTTTAACTTTACTTATCTACTGATTTACCTGAGACAGTCTCTGTTATTTGTCTGTCGATTTGTTTAATTTAATTTTATTATTATTATTTTTTTCTTTTTGAGACGGGGTTTCTCTGTGTAGCCCTGGCTGTCCTGGAACTCACTCTGTAGACCAGGCTGGCCTCGAACTCAGAAATCTGCCTGCTTCTGCCTCCCAATGCTGGGATTAAAGGCATGTGCCACCACTGCCTGGCCCTGTTGGGTCTTTTAATTTATTTGTGTCAGGTATTCTGTCACAGCCACGAGAAGACTGGGAAATTTACTGACAACTGGGGACAAAACATTGAAATCCAGGCATGGACACACACACACACACACACACACACACACACACACACACGCACACACACGCGTGCACACACACATGCGCGCGCGCACACACACACACACACGGTGTGCACACACACACACGCGCACACACACACACACACGCGCGCGCGCGCGCACACACACACACACACACACACACACACACACACACAGGAGGCAGTCAGGATTTGGGGGTTGTACTTAGCTCCATAGTAAGTTTGAGGCAAGTGCGAGCTGCATGAGATCCTGTCCCAGCAAAACAACAACAAAAGCATTGAGTCCTGAAACACGGTGACCCAGGACCTGAAAACTTGATTATCCCTTTGTAACTGCCTCACAACCCTTTCTCCTGGGCCTCGACACAGTAGAATGCCAGCATGTGCATCTGCTGCCCTTTGTTTCTGTCAGAGTTAATTACACAGACAAGGGCCCTTTGTTCTGATTAGCCAGTCTTGTTGGACTGGGAAATCGAGCTCCCACCAACGGGTTAAGACTTGGCTACCAACTACTTCAGAGATAAAAGATGTCTTTACCATTGGTGACCGCATTTGCTAGCCAGGCTTGGGTTCGGGCTCACTCTTTATGCTAAGAACGAACTTGCTCCATGGAACCACTTTTGCCTGTGTGTCTTGTGTGACACCAAGATTATTCATTCCCAACACATACGATGGAGTGCCCAGAAGCTGAACAGCCATCTCTATGAATGTCACATAATTATAATCCTGTGTAGCTAAATGGCCAGTGCTGGGCTGGGGGTGTAGCTCAGGCTAGTACCTGGGTGCTATTCCCAGTACCCCAAAGTAAATAAATTAATCCAGTTTCAAAATAAGTGCTTGCAACTTACAAGGATTGGGAGGGTCTGTCTGTCAGTCAGAGGGCAGTTTGGGAGAGTCAGCTCTTATCTTTGACCATGTGAGTTTCAGTGACCGAATTCAAGTATCTTTATCTGTTCTCTCTCTCTCTCTCTCTCTCTCTCTCTCTCTCTCTCTCTCTCTCTCTCTCTCTCTCTCTCTCCAGACAGGGTCTCACCATGTAGCCTTGGCTAGCCTGGAAGTTGCTCTGCAGACCCTGAATTCGTAGAGATCTGTCTACTTCTGTCTTCTGGTACTGTGATGAAAAGCATGTGCTGCCTTGCCCAATACATCCTCTACATCCTCTCCTCCCCCCCCCCCCCTTGGTTTTCAAGACAGATTTCTCTGTGTGTAGCCCTGGATCCCTGGATGTCCTAGACCTCACTCTCTAAACCAGGCTGGTCTTGAACTCACAGAGATCTACCAGCCGTTGCCTCCCAAATACTGAGATGAAAGGGGTGTGCCACCACCACCAAGCCCCTTTTAATATGTTATAATGAGATTAAAATAAAAACTGGAGGCTCGGCCCAAGAAATAGTGCTACCTACTGAAGTAGGAACTTAAAGGTTCTTTGGAAAGTCAGTTGGATGGTGTATGGCTAGGGGCAAACACGTGAAGGAATGTTTAGCTGAAGCAGATACAGGAGAGAGGATGTTCTGTTAAAGCAATCAAATGAAAGGATTTTTTGATGAAAGATTCTTGGCTAAGGACACGCATGTATTGTCTGCCTTACATTGTGTAGTTGAGCTGCATTTGTCAGGGCTCCATATAGAGAAACATGCCCCCTTCTGATCTGGCAAGCTCATGCTTGCTATCTTCTCCCCCACCTTCCCAGGTGGACCTTCCTGTGATTACTTGAAAGTGTTCATTCCAGTCCACCCTACCTCCCACTGTCCTTGGGCCCTCCTGATGACCTGCTTCCTACCCGGAGGTCAAGGAGTGCTCTATGCACCCTCCCAGCACAGCCAGCCGGGACTCCACTATTCCACTTTGCTGGTCTTGCTGACCTGGGCCACAGGCAGTCATTCAACAGTTGGGATGACCACAGGACCCTGTCAACAATCCAGGCTATTCCTTGGTACTTTTAGGGGCTCACATGATCTATGTGCTGCCTGTCTCACATCCTAGGAAGTTCCCTCAGACATCCATTACTCCCTGCTTCCTGCCCCTCAAGCCTAGAAGATGTGTCCATCTTGCCCATTATAGAAGCAGAGGGCAAGTCCCTCCAGTCCCTCCAACACCCACGTCCATCCCTGCGTGCTTCCCTCGGTCTTGGAGAATCTTCTCAAGGACATTTTCACTCCCCAGGTAATGGCGTGACCTCTTCTTTTCCCCAAGTGTTATCTTTATCTTCTCAAGTTTTCATCTTGTTATTTATTTTATCATTTTTTGCTGTGGAAGATTAAATCCAAGGCCTTGAGTATGCTAAGCATGATGCTACATGTTCATAACATTGGCCTTTAAAAATGAACTGTCCCTTCTCTGGATCAGGAGCCAGGCATGTTTAATTAGACCCCTCCTTAATCATGCTAGGACGCAGAGGGGTTCTCCTCAAAGCTTTGGTTTATTATTAATAACTTAGAGCAATTTAGGGTTTCAGCCTACTTCTTCTCAGTCCTATCAGCACACGGGAATGGAAGTGTCCTCTGCTAGTCTCCAAAGGGTCAACCATGATCCTTAGGGAGTACTGTCTATCTCCCTGTTACTGGTGGCCACAGCCTGGGCCAGGTGGTTCCAGGTTCTTGGTATTTTATTAAAGAACTGAAATAAAGACCCACAGAGTTGAAAAATGGCAAAGAAACTTTATTCAAAAGCAAGTGATAGTACAGATTAGAAGTATGGTGTGGAGCAGGCGGTGGTGGCAAACACCTTTAATCCCTGCAGTTGGGGTGCAGAAGCAGGTAGATCTCTAAACTGAAGCCAGCCTGGACTACAGATGAAATTCCAGGACAGCTAGGTCTACACCAAGAAACCATGTTTCAAAAAACCAGAAACAAAACAAAACAAAAAAAATGAAATGTGTTGCTAAGAGTTAACAATGGGTCCCAAGAGTGAGCAAGCCTCAAGGGCCTCTCTCTATGGTCGTGGCTTCTCTCTGTAGGGAGTGTGATGGGGAGTGGCTTGGTTACTAGCACTGTATGTGTGTGGTTTTCTGTTTTGATTGACAGTTTTGAAGTCATACAATCTTTTCACTGCTAACATTATCCCTTTCCAAGATGCATTTTATTCTAATCATATGCATGCCCAGTTATGCACAATCATGGTAAATAGGGCATTTTTCCCTAAAAGTCAATTCAGAGGATATACTTTGTCTTATTGTGCATGTATCCCAAATGGTTCAAGCTGTATCTATGTCCATGGCATAGATGTGTTCCAGGATGTGTTTGAATAGAAACAGGACATTATCTAGGGTTGCTAAGAAGAGTAACTTATTTCCATTGTTTAAAGCAGGTACACCCTTCAGCCTGATGTAGATAGGGAACCTGGTTGGTTGCTAAGTGCATTGTTAGGAGTTGGTATGTGCAGAGCTCAAGCCAAGGATAGCCTCAGGTTGCTAAGATATTCCCTATGCTTGCTGGCCTCAGACCCAGTGAGAAAGCTTCCCCGTTGGAATCCATTCAGCTCATGTGACAAGCTACATAACATAATATGTTCATCCCCAAAGATCCCAGTCTCCTATAAGTCTGCCTGCCTCTTTGACCCAGGAAAAGTCTGATTAAAAAAAAAAATCAGCATTATATCTTTCCGGGTTAAATCAAGTACCTTGGTTAAGCGATGGAATGCCTCAATCTCACTCGGAGTCCTGTCAAAACATGGCAGCTCTTCCCTTAGCTGTATTAGATCTTTTTATGGCGAAAGGAACCAGTATTTAGATAGAGCCAGATTCTCCGTCTCCTGCAGAGGGAGTGCAGTTGGTTTGGGGACAAGCAGAGGAATAAGCAACCAGAGAAACGATTGGATAAAGAGGATGGGGTTTTACAGGGGAGGCTGGCAGACGAGCCTCTACCCCTTTATCTATAGGAGAGGTCTGGTTCTCCATAGCTGGGGCTTACTTTTGTTGACCACTACCGTTGGTAGAGCTGTGTCAAGTTTTTCCTCTGAGAAAGTTTAGGGTCATCCCATAAGGGAAAAGGCCTGTCCTTAGCTGCCTTGGGCCTCTGACAGAACAGATCTACCCTGGGTAATCTTAGAGTTAATACTTTCTTTAGAAACAGGTCTCTCTTTTTAGCTTGTAGCCATGCCAAGCTGGTATAGAAAAATACTAAGCATCTTCCCTTCAAGATCTGAAGACCAACGGGGCGTGGTGGCGCACGCCTTTGATCCCAGCACTTGGGAGGCAGAGGCAGGCGGATTTCTGAGTTCGAGGCCAGCCTGGTCTACAAAGTGAGTTCCAGGACAG
>NC_034591.1:136117612-136118993 GCF_900095145.1 Mus pahari | reverse complement strand
AAAAAAAAAAAAAAAAAAAAAAAAAAAAAAAAAAAGATCTGAAGACCGAAGGAGCTCCAGTATCCTGGAAAATACTTGAGAGGAGGGGACACAGAAGGTGGGCTGCTGGACATCTGAAAAAAAGAAAGAATCAGAGTTTACAGATTGGTTATCTTTTTCCTCTGAGTTTGGGGTTCTCTGTGACTATATACGTAAGTACATGTATGTATGCATATCTATCTATCATCTGTCTGTCTGTCTATCTATCTATCAATCTATCTATCTATCTATGACTTCATGTGAACCTTCTCATTTTAACTGATCAAATAAAGGCTAGAGCTTTTGATTGGGCAGTGGGAAAGGTGGGGATGGAGGTTTTAGAGAGGGAGATGAGATGGAGGAGACAGAGGAAGGCAGAGGAAGAGGAGTGGAAGGAAGTTGGCACAGAACTACATGGCCTGGAGAAGTCACATGTAGCAAGGGATCTCCTAGCTGGGGAATAGAGTAGTGCAGCGGTAGACCTGCCCAATCTAGGAGTGCAGCTTATAAATATTACAACTGAGTTGTGTGTCCTTTTCACGGGTTTATTGGGATTGGGGATTTACTGCAACACCTTACTCATTCCCATTCAGTTTATTTCCTTCACACAACCACCACCTTTCCATAGCAGCCAACTCCAGTGACAACCTCCCCTCATGCTTCCCTCCTCTGAACCCTCCTGAGCCATTGGGAAGGATCCCTTAAAGAAATGCCCGTTCTCACCTCTGTGGCCTCTCCCTATTCTTACTAACCACCCCCACACCCCGTTTTCTTCATTCCTCATAAGGGTTAGAATTCAGACCAGGCAGGGACTCAGGTCACATCCATCTTCAGCTGCATCTCTCTGCACCCTCACAGCTGACTGTGCATACAGGCCCCAGGCTGACAACTCCATACTGTTAGAGGTTATCAGAACACGTCCCACGTGAGGAACGTCCGTTTATTAAATGAGTCTTTCCCTGCTGGAGTTCTTCACATTCCTCCCAGGAGTACAAGACCCCCCCTCAGCCCCTCCCACCCCACTGCACCCCACCCCAGTCCCAGTGCTGCCTTAAAGTCAGAGAGACAACCTGATTACAAGCTTGTAGTCTGGACAACTTGTCTACCTCCTGGCATGGAACCTCCCCCCATCTTTGAAAACCTGTGAGAAGGCCCTTTCCGCTTGGCCATGTGAGCCTGAACTGTCAAACTGTCTTCAAAGACCTTGTCTCTTTACCCACAACATTAATAATCCCGCATGTCTTTTTTGTTGTTGTTGTTTTGTTTTCTGTTTTTGTTTTTTCAAGACAGGGTTTCTCTGTATAGCCCTGGCTGTCCTGGAACTCACTTTGTAGACCAGGCTGGCCTCGAACTCAGAAATCCG
>NC_034591.1:136114226-136117187 GCF_900095145.1 Mus pahari | reverse complement strand
AGACACTCCAGAAGAGGGCATCAGATCTTGTTACGGATGGTTGTGAGCCACCATGTGGTTGCTGGGATTTGAACTCAGGACCTTTGGAAGAGCAGTCGGTGCTCTTATCCGCTGAGCCATCTCACCAGCACCAATTCTGTATTTTCTATACCATGCACCCTATTTGTTCTGTATACGTTGTTCCATACTTCCTATTGTCTCTATAATCAAGATGCCTGCAGTCACTTTTATTTATTTATTTATTAAGTAGTTTAAGCTGTATGTTTCTTGACAGTGATCCCATTGAGCCATGCCTAAAGTTTGGGCTGAGTATGTATATCATGGAACAGCCTGTTGGGAATTCTATTCCTGGGGGAAAACATAGAATAAAGTGACCTATTGTCACCATGCAATGTCTTCCTACTCCCCCCTCCATTGCTCTTGATCAGAGCAGGACATTGAGGGAAACTTATCTGTCTCCTGAGGGAGGTGACAAAACAGACATGGGTCAGGATGTGCCCTAGTTTGCTTTATGTTGCTGTGATAAAAACTATGACCCCAAAAAAGCAACTTAGGGGAGGAAAGGATTTATTCTGGGTAGAAGGAAGAGAGCCAGAAAGTGGAATTTCAACCAGATGGTTTCACTGTGTAGCCCTGGGCATCCTGCAACTCATTCTGTAGATCAGGCTAGCCTTAAACTCACAGAGCATTACCTGACTCAGCCTCCAGTACTGGGAATGAAGGTGTGCCCCACCCTTGCCTGGCTTTAGATGCTTTTCTTGATAGAAGGGTTGTACACTTCAGATCAGGAGGAGGACAGGGTAGGCCTCTGCCAGCCTGTTCTCCAGAGCAACTGTAGTCCAGGAGCTTTTGAGTAATGCAGGGAGCTGGCCCTGTCGCTTGCCTGTCACTCCAAGACCTTGGCCCTGGCAAAGCACATCCTCCTGAGAGCAAAACCAGACCCCACAGTCCCAGCAAAGGGGGAATGGTTGCATTCACCTCAGCAAACGTGCTCTGAGTATGAAGACCATAGCCATGCTCGATGCTTTTTCCCTGGCTGGCATGATCCGGGTGTTTTAGCTTGAGGGTTATGGTGACACATAGACCCAAAACTGCAGCAAGTGAAGTCAGTTTTCTCACCCTTTCCAGGAGGTCCCCTGCCTGCTCTCTGGATTCTAGGCTTACCAACTGGAAGAATCAGGTGGTTGAGTCACAAAGAGGGACATCAGGAGCATGACAGCACAAACATAGAGCTCTTGCTGTCACCAACATGGCAGCAGGGAGCACGGTGTCAGCTGTGTGGCCACTGCTAGGCTTATGCTAGAGACCTGGGGCAAAACAGGATCCAGTGTTGGGACAACAGATTGATCGTAACAAAAAGTCCTTGATACCTCAGCAGCAAAACCAAGTAGATTAACAGCAGTGGACCTTCAGATGGCTGCCCTTTAGCAAAGCGTCTCTCAGACTTCGTGGACAGCCACATTGACATTTGTTCTCACAGTTGTTCATGTAATTGCCAATGTCTGTTCTAGGACATCTTACTTGATCAAAGTCCTCTGTGGGTTTTCGTCCAGGGAAAACTAGGTCTATGCAGATGAATGTATGCGCCGATGGCTTTCCTTCATGCCTCATTCCTCTGGCTGCCAGAGAACACCTGCCAAAGGCAGGGAATAGTAACTTTTACAGTGACTTGGTCCATTATTTCTCTCCTCTTTAGGACAGAGTTTAGTCTTTTCTGTATTCTTCTTCCTTTTGTGGTTTTGCTTTTGCCAAAGAGATGCTAGGGGACAATTTTATTAGTAAATTATGGAAGTTTATTTGGGCTCGTGGTTGCAGAGGGTCAGAGTCCTTGATGGCTGAGCAGAGTCTGCAGGCGTGGTGGTGAGAACAGTAAGCTAAATGCACCTATCTTGAATAGCCAGCAGGAAACAGGGCATAAACTGAAAGGGCATGAGTCTTGTCTTGTCTTTTCTTTTCTTTTTTTTGGTTTTTCAAGACATGGTTTCTCTGTGTAGCTCTGGCTGTCCTGGAACTCACTCTGTAGACCAGGCTGGCCTCGAACTTGAACTCAGAAATCTGACTGCCTCTGCCTCCCAAGTGCTAGGATGAAAGGCATGCGCCACCACCACCTGGCCGAGCATGAGTCTTATCTCTAGTGATAGTGATGCACTTTCTCCAACAAGGCCACACCTCTTCTTCTTCTTTTAAGATTTATTTATTTTATGTATGTGAGTACACTGTCACTCTCTTCAGACACACCAGAAGAGGGCATCGAATCCCATTACGGGTGGTTGTGAGCCATCATGTGGTTGCTGGGATTGAACTCAGGACCTCTGAAAGAGCAAGCAGTCAGTGCTCTTAACTACTGAGCCATCTCTCCAGCCCAAGGCTACATCTCTTAGGCCTCTCCAAACAATGCCATCAACCTGGGACCAAGTATTCAAATGGCAGAGCCTTTGAGGGACATTCTTGTCTAAACCTTCACACATATTTCTCACTTTATGTGTAAGCACCCTATAACTTCTTCCTTGTGGTTTTGAACTTTTAAAAAATTATTTATAATGTTGGCATCTTTCCTGTCTCTAAAACACCTCATGCCCTGCTGTGTAGTAGTTAGTGCCAATGACGAAATAGTCCAGAGAACTGTGCGTTTCTGTTCGGATGGGAGGGTATCGTGGGACTCTGAAGCCCAGGAACCACACAGCTCTGAGGTGGGACAGTTCCCAGAGGAAGGGCATCCTGATACATGGCAATACAGGCACACACAGCCTCCTCAGCAGAGGGTGCTGCAGCTCCCAGGAGAGGTCTGTCACGGACCCTCTGTCATATCCCCAGCTGAGTTGAGGAGCTCAGGTGCCTCCGCCCTGCTCCTCTTCATTTCTTTTTTTTTTTTTTTTTTTTAAGATTTATTTATTTATTATATGTAAGTACACTGTAGCTGTCTTCAGACACTCCAGAAGAGGGAGTCAGATCTTGTTACAG
>NC_034591.1:136112402-136113841 GCF_900095145.1 Mus pahari | reverse complement strand
GAGACAGGGTTTCTCTGTGTAGCCCTGGCTGTCCTGGCACTCACTTTGTAGACCAGGCTGGCCTTGAACTCAGAAATCTGCCTGCCTCTGCCTCCCGAGTGCTGGGATTAAAGGCGTGTGCCACCATGCCCGGTGCCTCTTCATTTCTTTTCAGTGCTTCTTTTACTCTTGTTCCAGGATGTGGAGGGACGGATACAGGCATGGCCGCCTTCTGCTGCAAGTGTGGCCAACAACTCATTAATCACCAACCTGAGTTCTGGGGCGGACCTACAGGTGGCTAAGCTGGCTGGAGACTTCTCAGTAGCTATCGCTGCTTATATAACCTTGCAGAAGGCCATTGCGAATTATATAATATTCACTTCTGAGTTCTGTACTTCCTATTTAATTTACTTTCTGAGTTTTTAACGCACATCCATCCAGGATGCAATGCTTCCGGGAAGAAATTTCTACTCAACAATGGCTTACCTCCCTTCTCTCGGGACTGAAGAGGTTGCTCAGTGTGCATGACATTCACCACGTAAGTTGAGGACCTGAGTTCAAATCCACAGTCACATAAATCCAGACTTCCTCAGCTACATCCTCAGCAGCAGTTTCCGCCCCCACCCCTCCAGCCCCCATCACGTTTCCAGCCCCCCACGCCCGAGAATGGAATGTCTGTAGAGATGGACCCAACAGATTAATATAGTGGTAGCCTACCCTGGAATTCCCTAGTGTGCTTTAAATCAGGCCTGCGAGCTCACTTGGGGGTCTCCCTGTCTTGGTAATGGGACACCCCAGCATGCTGGACCTCTGCAGAATAAAATGCTCTTTGTGATTACTTTCGTCACTCATAGAGCCTTACAAGACTCCAACCTCAGCAGCAGGGCAACAGTCTCTTGCAAATTAGAAGTAATTTCCTTTTGGGATTTTCTGTGTGCATTAACTGTCAAATAACATTGCATTTGTCACAATAAATGTTACAAATAATTTTTAAAGTCCCGTGAGAGCAGAGCTGGGGATGTAGCTCAGTGAGAAGACTGCCTGCCTGGGCCACAGGCAGCCCTGAGTGGGATCCCAACCCAGCAGGGCATAAGCCAGGTGTGACAGTGCATGGATGTAATCCCAGCACTGAGGGCCGGAAGAAGGATGCCCGCCTGTTGACTGACTCTTAGAGGAGACTTTCTTGAGTTCAGCGTTTATGATGGCATCACAGTTCATGTGCTAAAGTCCCCAAAACTAGCTCCAAAGTAGCCCAGAAAAACAAACCCATTAATAAACAGAAAGTCAGAGCACTTTTTATTCACTATGTACTTTAAGATATATATTTAAGTATATATTTTAAAAATATAAATAAAGCTGGGGGGGGGTGGCTCACGCCTTTAATCCCAGCACTTGGGAGGCAGAGGCAGGAGGATTTCTGAGTTCAAGGCCAGCCTGGTCTACAAAGTGAGTTCCAGGAC
>NC_034591.1:136107803-136111522 GCF_900095145.1 Mus pahari | reverse complement strand
AAATCACCAAGGACATTATGGAGCTATTGATCAGAATCCCACATCTGCTTCATGCCAGCAATATGTCTCATTCATTCCTTTATTTAGCTTCCAGATGTGCCAACCAACCAAGAAGTCTTTGTATGTCCTACCTTGGTCTTATGTGCAGAGTTACCATGGTACTGTTTTGGGATCTCCCTGTGTTGACAAAAGCTTGCTGTCTTCAGATCCAAAGAAATGTCCTTCAGCCAAGGAGATCTCAATACTTGCCTGGATGAAATTCCAGAGAACTCCCAAATTGTTTGAAGTGAATAGTCTTATTATCCCACAAAGGAACACATAAACAAAGCAAAACTACCTCTGTAAGGCAGCCTTGCAAAAAGGGTGCAGGAGAACCCTAGCAGGGCTAGCAAACATTGTCATCAAAATGGCAGCTGTCTTTATCCCAGACAGAGGTGGTCACTGAATCTTCTCCTAATGTTGGGAGCTCAACATCACAAATGGAATGTGAAGCGATGGGCTAATCGTTGCAAAGAAGAAGGCAAAGGCCCTGACGGGGCTAATTATCCTTAATAGAAAAATATGTTCCTCACAGGAGTAAAAGAACTTTGATCTAAGACAGGGTGTCATGGGTGTCCATGTTAGAGGTTGGGCTTCCAAATCTCACACACTTCCCTCCAATAGAGCTACAAATATTTCAAAGACAGTCAGAGAGGGCTGGCTTCCCTCTTCTGTGTCACACTTCTGAAGAGGGCTCGACCATCCTTGGATGAAGTGGGCTCACTGCAAATGGAGGTGGCCTCTGGCGAGGGAGAAGCTCCTCTGGACAACTCCCAACAGCTTCTCTCCTGCCCTCCCTTTGTTCTTTGGATTTTTGAGACCGGGTCTCTACAGCCCTTGGCTATCTTAGAATTTGTAGCAGTCTTCACCTGTCTACCTGCCTCTGCCTCTGCCTCCTGAGTGCTCAGATTAAAGGCAAGCATCACGGCATAGGGCTCGACTTGTTTGTTTGTTTTGTTTTTGTTTTTCTCACTAGGCCTTAGACTCGGGCCTTCCCGCCTTAGCTTCCCTAATGCAGTAGTCCATGCATCAGAGACTCCCACAGCTCTCTCGGTGTCCTGACTTAGAACGAGATCCTTCAGCTCTTGCCTAATCTGAGGGAGGCAGAGGGAGGGAGGACATGACATCAGAGGGTGGGTGGAGAGCTGTGGCTTTCATTCTGAGCATGGCGGAGAAGTTATGGGAAAAGTGGATCGGAGGAAATGCAGGCAGCCAGGTTCCCTGCTCCACTTCCCAGGCAGAGGACATTTCCCTCCATCCTGAGCTCCAGGCTGGTTCCTGGATGTGCGTCTAGCTCCTGTCTGTGTGTCTAGCTCTTGTCTGTCCTTTCTCTCCACTCTCTCCACCTCAGCAGCTCCCAGCAGCCTCTCCTGAAGGTAGAGGCTCGATGGGATTCAAGTGTCACTTGAAGCCAGAGGGGTTGGGATTCAGCCCTTTACTCTGACCTGACCCCCAAACAAAGGCCTCTTGCAATAAGAGTCCAGACTTTTATGCCCCCTATTAGCCTGAGAGAGGCTTTCAACACATTAACAGCTACAAATGTCTGCACTGGATTTTTTTCTTTTTCCCTAGTCCCACCTCCCCCTTGCTTGGTCCTGGGCTACTTCAGGCCCTGGGGTTGATGTTGATGGACGGTCCTGGCTGTTGGGCCTCCTATTGTGTTCTTACTATTCCATAGCAAAGGCCTCTAGCAACTGTTGCTAGGAAGGTCTTATCTCCTGGGCTCCAGCCCTGCCCCCACTGGCAGAATCTGAGCCGAAGATTGGATCCTATAGAGTTCTTATAATTAAGTCCCTGGAGGATTTCCAACAGGCAGTGGACCTGCTGGCCCTTCTGACAGGAGGTCTTGTGAGAGAGGTGCCATGTGGCGCCATGGTGATCACTGCTAGATATTTTCTTGGATGCCAACACTTTCTTGTTTTTGTTGTTGTTGTTGTTTTGTTTTTTGAAGGGTAGGGTATTAATTTTGAGAGAGGGTCTCACAATGTAGCCCCAGCTAGCCTGGAACTTGCTATGTAGATCAGGCTGGCCTCAAACTTGTAATGCTCCTCCTGCCTCAATGCTAGGCTTACAGGGATGTGCCTGGCTGTCAACCCTACCCCCATCGCACCCTTACCTTCCACCTAACCAAACACCCCAACTCGCCCACCCCCTGCTCCTCCTGGATTCTTACCGGTCTTTCATTGAACAGTCCCGCCCAGCTTTTTTTCCACTGTGAGTGATGTTTTGTGTTGTTAGTACTGGACGGCAAGTATAGTCATCAACTTAGCTGGGGGTTGGGCCTGGGAGTGGTGGTGGTACATGTCTATACTCCCAGAATTCTGGAAGCTAAGTCAAGAGGATCCTGAGTTTAAGCCTTTCCTACCCAGGGAGTTTAAGACCAACCTGACTTATGCTATACTGGGAGACTCCATCTCAAAGAGCAAAAACCAAACAAAAGCCATCCCCTTAGCTATTATCACTGTTGTGTTTCTGTGTGTGGGTGTTTTGCCTGCATGCATGTCTGTACCATGTGCCTGGTGCCCTCAGAGACTAAGACACTGGATGCCCTGGAACTGGAGTTACAAATGGTTATGAGCCACCACGTATGGTCTGAGGATTGAACTCAGATCCTTAGGAAGAGCAGAAAGTGCTCTTGACTACTGAGCCATCTCTCCAGCCCTACTTAGCTATTCTTGTTTTGGTGCTTTTGTTTGTTTGTTTGTTGTTTGGTCCTAGATTTAGCTCTGTAGACCAGAGCTGACCTCAAACTCGCAGAGATGCCCCTGCCTCCTGAGTGCTGGGATTAAAGGTGTGTACCAACACCGGTCTGCCTGCTTAGCTATTTTTAACTACTCTGAATGCATCGCTAATTGTGTTTACTTTCCTGTAAAATCCAATAAATGGTAGATCGCCATTGAGGTTCTTTAAACACACTTGCCCAAGCTGTGTACTGAACATTAGAGCCACCTGAGAAGGTGGACAAACAAAAAGCAAGCTGGATGTGGTGCATGCCCACAGTCCTGGCACTCAGGAGGCTGAGACGGGAAGATGGCTGGGATGGAGGGCTCTCCACTCTGCCCAGGCCCCACTTCTGATGCAACATGGGAGGTGGGGCAGGGGACAGAGTTGTAGTTCTAACAGAGAGCCCTACCTGAGCTTGTCAGGCTCTCTCGTAGGGGGGACTCCTGGGTTAGACAGCCCGTCTTCTGATTGATTGGTCCTTATTTTTCACCTGCGTTGCATACACATTCCAGCCAATTAGGGCCCACCTAAGTCTACAATAACTCCTGAACTCAGTTACCTGCTTAGGTCACAGCTCAGCCATTCCTTCTCGGGACCCAAAGCTTTTACTTAGTAAATTGTCCCTTCCCTTGCTCTCCGCTGTTCGTGTTCATTATTCTTCATGAGTGGGAGACAAGAACTCAGGAAAGACAGGCTGTGAGATTATTATTGGTGTGTATGCACGTGCATGTGTATATGTATATGAGCTATAACACTTGTATTATTTTGTTATAGGAACATGTGAGTGAGCTGAGAGGTTGCCAGGAATGAGATGCTCTTTAGAACAATAAAAAAGACCATCTCTTTCCTCTTCCTTCCTCTCTCCACTTCTCTCCTGTCCTCCCTGTCATTCTGCTCCCCCACTTTCTTTTTCTTTCTTTCCTCCTCCTCCTCCTCCTCCTCCTCCTCCTCCTCCT
>NC_034591.1:136085402-136107619 GCF_900095145.1 Mus pahari | reverse complement strand
TCTCTCTCTCTCTCTCTCTCTCTCTCTCTCTCTCCCTCCTCCCACAGGTCCCTTTCAAGTGAAAACACTAGACTAGTTAAAGGAGTTAGCCTCGGCCTTATCTGAAGGCTCACAGGGATATACTCTGTTCTCTTCCCTTTCTTAGCCCAAAACTGTCCTATGGAATGGCTTAATCATTCTGCAGCACTCCCACTCCCAGAAGGGCTTCTGTGGGAAGGGTCTTTCTAGGCAGATTGGGAAGTACATCTCATTGGTGTCTCCTCCCCCCAAAGGAGACAGATGTTTTTCTTTTAACCTCTTTAGATTTAGGGGCAGGACATGATCAAGAGGAGAATGGGTCTAAGGACATAGAAGATAATTGGGTCAGGGTGTATGGGGTACAATCTATGGAGTTTTATTTTGTTTTGTTTGTTTTTTTGAGACAGTGTTTCTTTTTATAGTCCTGGCTGTCCTGGAATTCACTCTGTAGACCAGGCTAGCCTCAAACTCACAGAGATCTGCCTGTCACTGCTTCCTGAGTGCTGGGACTAAAAGCATGCTCCACCATCTCCGGGACTATGGAGTTTAATTTTTATTTTTATTTTTATTTTTTTTTGAGACAGGGTTTCTCTGTGTAGCCCTGGCTGTCCTGGAACTCACTTTGTAGACCAGGCTGGCCTCGAACTCTGCCTGCCTCTGCCTCCTGAGTGCTGGGATTAAAGGCGTGTGCCACCACACCCAGCTTGGAGTTTAATTTTAAGAAGCATTAATTATTGATCCCCTCATGAGGCTGCTTCCAGTGACAGGCCCACAGCAAGTGGATACAAGCCTATGAATACTGACAGTTGGTCACCATCAAGACTGGAGGAAAGACAGGAGCTGAGGAGATGGCTCAGTGGGTAAAGTGCTTGCCATGAAAGTGTGAGGCCCTAAATTCAAATTCCCAGAAGCCACACACAAAAGCCAGACATGGTAGTGGGTATCTATAATCCCAGCACTCAATAGAGAAGTAAGAGTGAGAAACAGGGCTGGTGAGATGGTCCGGAGTTCAAATCCCAGCAACCACATGGTGGTTCACAACCATCCGTCACAAGATCTGACGCCCTCTTCTGGAGTGTCTGAAGATAGATAGCTACAGTGTACTTACATATAATAAATAAATAAATCTTTAAAAAAAAAAAAAAGAGTGAGAAACAGGGGAGTGGTCCCAGGGCCGCCTGGGCCACACTGCGTAAGACAACAGTCAAGGGCCATCTGTAGTCTCTCACCACAGACTAGCGTCCACACTGGGGGGGGGGGGGCTCTCCTGAGCCCCTCTCACTGTGAAGATGATTCCTGTGCCTGTATCAGTTTCTTTTCTGCTTCTGTGAGAAAGTACCCAGACAAAAGCAATTCAAGGCTACAATCCAACTTGGCAGAAAGTCAATATGGCAGGATGTTTGCCTGCACATATGTCAGTATACCATGTTCGTGCAGTACCCATTAACACAAATATCAGTGTGTCGTGAGCACGTGGTATGCATTTACACAATGAAATATTTGGCTGCTAAGGAAATAAAATTGTGGTATTTCAGATATAAGGAGGAAGTAAGGACAGAAAAAAAAAACATTCTGAGTAAGGTAACTGAGACAAATATTGCATGCCTTCTTATATATGTAGATGTTAGCCTTTAAAATAAGTGTGCGACAATTTGAATAACTACAGTAGCTTGGTACCTACTAAGGGACCAGAGCAGAGAACAGGGTCTCTCAAAGAAGGGGAAATAAAATATAGTGTTCTGGAGAGATAAAGGGAGAACTAGAGCAAGAGGAATAGATGGATCAGTGTAGGGAGTGGTGCTGATGCTGATGTCCTGTTCCCCAATTGGTTCTTGATCTATCAGTAAAGATGCCAGGGGCCAATTGCTGGGCAGAAGGAAAGAGGTGGGACTTCCAGGTCCCTGGAGAGGAGGGGAGAAGACACAAAGAGAGGAAAGGGGTTCTCACCATCCTTTGGAGGGACAAAAGGTCACCAGCCATGTAAGATCTCTGGTGGAGTGGCCAAAGGCTCCCTCCTCCAGGCAGAAAACTAGGGTGTTGACCTGGGGCTAAAGGTAACAGCAACTGAAGCTGAGGGCAGATCTAGGGTGCTGAGCTAAGTGTATTGGGAAGGGCACACTAGTCGAGGAAGGCTTAGATGAGCCCAGAAATTGAGCCAATAAGGCAGGTTGAAATTAAGCAATGCATGTGTGTCCGTGTTCTTCATCTGCAGATCCAATATTCTCTGGTAGTGTGGTCCGATCCACCCAGAGCTTAAGGTGGGGTAGCAAAAGCCATACGCTATAGACTAGGGACTGGGAGGTCAGGGTGGAGGAGAAAACTGGGGGAGAGAATACGAGAATCTACAACTAACACTATATGGGATCCCACTACTGGAGTAGCTTCCTAAAATATATACATGTATAAAAAGAACTTAAATGGAGATACCAAGTAATGGGGGGGACAATGTCCCAGCAAATCTTACGCCACCAAGTAAAACCTCCGGTGCCGAGAACAAGATTCATCTTGTCGAGTTGTTGGCCAAAGGGGTTCCATTAAACCGCCCCCCAACATTACAGGCTATTGCCAATGCTATTAGTTGCTCTTCACAACCGTATGGTAAGGCCTTATTGCTGAAGTCAATGCTTATTTGAATAGCCATCCCTGTCTGTCTGTCCATCTATTCACCTGGACCCGCTGTCCATCCATCCACTCCTTTGTTCACCCTTTGCCTTCACAGCTTCCACCAAACACCTTACTTCCTCAGGTCAGTTCTGACTTGCAGCCTAACTCCCCGTCTACAGGAGCAGCAGCCGCCGTAGCTGCCACCCCAGAAGAACTCCAGCCTGGGTTCATTTTCTTACTGCAGAAACCCTTTGCATCCATCTCAGATCCCTGGTTTCAACTTCTCAGGCCTCTTTGAAGGTCCATGAAGGTCCATGAATTCTTGCTGCCTCTTTCAGCTGTTACAGCCATTCAGTAACATGGATAGATGACAGACAGACAGACAGACAGACAGATTTGTGTGTAATGTAGAACAGAGTTAATATTAGTGATTAAGATCAGAGTAAGAGCAGGCAAGCTGGCTCAGCAGGTAAAGATGCTCACCACACTTGTCTGGTGACCTGAGTTCTACACTTGGAGCCCATTGTAATGGTGGAAACAGGAGACTCAACTCCACAAGGTTGTCCTCTGACTTCCATAAGTGGGCCCATACTCCCCCCCCCCACCGTATGCACACAAATGGTGATAATATTTTAATTTAGAACAAGCCAGGCAGTGGTGGCACATGCCTTTAATCCCAGCACTTGGGAGGGAGAGGCAGGCAGATTTCTGAGTTCGAGGCCAGCCTGGTCTACAGAGTGAGTTCCAGGACAGCCAGGGCTACACAGAGAAACCCTGTCATCGAAAAACCAAAAAGATATATATGAGTGAGAGTGTCATGTACTTCACAGCTTGAGTCCCAGAACCCTGGTGGCTAGGGCTGGTGAGGAAATGAGAAAGGACAGACACACAGCCAGATGCACGGTGAAGCTGGGATCAGACAGGGTGTAGTCTGATGGAGGGGCACCGTCTACCTCCACCCCAGAACTGCAGCTGGCATTTGCTACTTTGTGGGGTGCTTTTTGAGTCTACTCTTCACCCCTTTTCCACCCTTTCAGCCCCCCTAACCCAAGATGGGAGAGAAAAAAGGATAGAGAGGAAAAGGGGTGATGTTATCCTCAGACTACTTCCTGCTGATTAGGGGCGCCGAGTTCCTTGGGGGGAGTTTGGTCTTCACCGTCAGGATGTCTGATTTCTTCTTGTTTTCTCTTTGTGCACGACTGCTTAACAAACCTCAGCCAACAGCAACCAACCACCAATCAACAACTCACCCCAACAACCAGCCAACCAACCACCCACCCACAATGCCTCTCAGGGGCCCTAGCACTTATATACCCTCTGGAAAAAATCCCCAGAATTTCAAATGTCAACACAATAGCAGAACCTTCCTGCCACTGGCAAAATCCCACCCCTCCTAGAGCATGAGGCAAATCACCGTCAGCTGCTGCGGACATCTGAAGCAGCCCCAGATCCCACACCTGGGGTTAAGATGAAAACATGTCTATGACTTTTTTGAAGAGACCAAAACTCCAAAATTTTCACCATATAGACACTCAGCCATTTACCTGGTCTTGGTAGCAGTTCTCGCTGGGAGCAGGAAGCTGCAGTCACTGCGTTTGTATACTCTGGGACGCCTGGGGAAGGCTTTGCCACCCTCTGGTTCCTTTTTTTGTTTGTTTGTTTTTTTGTTTTGTTTTTCGAGACAGGGTTTCTCTGTATAGCCCTGGCTGTCCTGGAACCCACTTTGTAGACCAGGCTGGCCTCGAACTCAGAAATCTGCCTGCCTCTGCCTCCCGAGTGCTGGGATTAAAGGTGTGCACCACCACTGCCTGACATCCCTCTGGTCTTAAGGATTTGGCAATTTCTAGTGGTGCTGAGACATTCGATTCCTTGACACGTTCGTGCCCATGTCAACAAAACGCATCCACTCGGGACTCCACTCACTCAGGGCTTGCTCTGCTCCATGCAGATCTCATTATGCATTGTAAGTTGGCCTTGAACATGAAACATTCCTGCCTCTCTCTCCTAAGTACTAGGATTATGGTCCACCACACCTGTCAGTCCTGTTGAACCCTTACACATCCATCCCTGGTTTTTTGATTTTTTTTTTGTTGTTGTTCGTTGTTTTGAGACCAGGTTTCTCTATATAGTGCTAACTGTCTTAGAACCCACTACGAAGTCCTGGCTGGCCTTGAACTCACTGAGAGATCCACCTGCCTCTGCCTACCGAGTGCTGGCAAGAAAGGTGTACAGCACTATACCTGCCCCCACCCCCACCCCGTTTAACTTATGAAGTGCAACATCACAAGAGTTCGTCACCTGCCTCAACCACCTGCAGTCACAAGTTCATGCAGAAGCTATGGCAGGAGAGGAGATAATCTAAGGAGACCCTTGTGTCCTTACTAGCGATCGGAGTAGCCCTTCTATCAGCTATGATGTTAGTGTACTTAACCACCCTGATGAATGAGAACACCCAAAGGAAAGATACAGAAAGTTTCTGCCTCTTCCTAGAATAGACCTAGGGACTAAGAACTCAGTTAGGTGCAGAATGGGTTGGGAGCTTACATTTCAAAAAGCCCCTCTTCTCTTCCAAAAGCGGGGTTTTGTTGTTTTTTGTTAAAGTTTTATTTAGTCAGATGTGGTGGTACATGTCTTCAATCCCAGCACTCTGGAGGCAGAGGTGGGAGGATATAGGTAGAGGCCAGCCTGATCTACATAATGAGTTCCAGGACAGCCAGGGCTATGCAGTGAGACTATGTCTCAAAACAAACAAACAAACAAACAAACCACTCCAAGATTTTATTTTATTTTTAATGTGAGACGTGTTGGTTTGTACACATCAGTGCAGTACTCATAGGAGCCAAAAGAGGGCGTTGGGTCCCTGGGAGCCAGAATTATAGGCCACACCCATGAGGATGCTGGAAGGGTTCTTCACCACTGAGCCATCTCTTCAGCTCCTCAAATGGGGAATCCTTAGACCCCATTTACTTCCCTGGCCTAAACTGAAGTGAAAACCTTAAACCAGGTAAAGTGTTCCCTGACTGTAATCCCAAAGCTGGGGGGTGAGGGTGGGGTTGGGTGGAGACAGGAGGATGGATCATAAATTCAATTTTTTTAAAAAAAGATTTATTTATTTATTATATGTAAGTACACTGTAGCTGACTTCAGACACTCTGGAAGAGGGCGTTAGATCTTGTTACGGATGGTTGTAAGCCACCATGTGGTTGCTGGGATTTGAACTCAGGACCTTCGGAAGAGCAGTCAGTGCTCTTAACCGCTGAGCCATCTCACCAGCCCCAAATTCAAGGTTTTATGAGGCTGTGTATTGAGTTCAGGCCAGAGTAGAATAAATGATACCTTGTCTCAAAAAATAAAAAAAATAAATATATATATTTTTAAAAGCTACATGACATAACCCCCGTTCTTGTGAGGAGGAGGCAGGCAGACTCAGTGAGTCTGAAGCTAACCTGGTCTACAATGAGTTCCAGGCTGGCCAGGGTTACACAGTAAGGCCCTGTTTCAAAAACAAACACACAAACAAGCAAAAACAAAAAACAAAACCAAAAACAAACGAACACTACAAAACGCCCTGTGTCTGAAACAGAGGACAGAGACAATGAAGGGCAAACATCAAGAAAGTCAGGACAAACGGCTGTGACGTTCCCAGCACACCAGTGTGTACTCTCAGGCCCCTTCAGCATCTCGGGGACTCATTTCAGAGGCCAGGCTGGCCGGCATCCTGCCTCTGCTCCGCTCCCCTCCCCCAGCTTCTCCATCCCTGTCAACCCCACTGTTCCCCTGTGTACTGGCCTTCCATTTGCTCCTTCCTCTTGGTCACCACTTTCCCTTGCTTTCTCCCCCTCCCCCAGGCCCAAGTGTAGTCTGAGGGCCATGCTCAGCCTTCTGCTCTCTCTCCTCTGGGCTCTTCCAGATGTCTCTGGCTATAGCTGCCCTCATACCTACAATAAAGGCCTTCCCTTAAACAAGCCTTGGGGCTGTCACGTCATCAATTTATTCGGGGCTCAGGTCACTTCTGTTCCAGGAAAGAAATCTGTTCACCTGTGTCAGTTAACTACTTTTTGTTCTAGTCTTTGGTCTGAGGGTTATATGAGAGGAAATTATAGCACCCCCGCCCCCAGCTTTTATCCAAATTCTGAATAAGATTACTTTTCTTTGCTGATTTGTTTGAACTTTCTTTGGAATGGAGAAACACTGAGGTGGTGGATTTATTGGCTCACGTGCCCAGTAACATGGTTTAGATTCCAAATGAACTATGTCTTAGTGTTACGATTGCTGGGATGAAACGCCATAACCAAAAGGAAGTTGGGGAGGAAAGGGCTTACTTGGTTTACATTTCCATCATAGTCCATCATTGGAGGAAGTCAAACAGTAGGAACCCAGAGGCAGGAGCTGATGCAGAGGTCATGGAGGGGTGCTGCTTACTGGCTTGCTCCCATGGCTTGATCAGCCTGTTTCTTAAAGAATCCAGGACCACCAGCCCAGGGATGACAACATTGGACTAGACCCTCCCCCATCAATCACTAAGAAAATGCCCTATAGCCAGGTGGTGGTGGTGGTATGCACACAAGAGGCAGGCCAATCCCTGAGTTTGAGGCCAGCCTGGTCTATAGAGTGAGTTCCAGGACAGCCAGGAGTACATGAAGAAACCCTGTTTTGAGACACATACACACAGCCCAGAAAAGAAAGAAAAGAAAAGAAAAGAAAAGAAAAGTAAAGAAAAGAAAAGAAAGGAGAAGAGAAGAGAGAAAGAAAATCCTCTACAGCTGGATGGATAAAGAGGCATTTTCTTAATCGAGGTTCCCTCCTCTCAAATGATTTTAGCATGTGTCAAGTTGACATAAAACCATTCAGCACAAATTCCATTTCCCAGGTCCAGCATTGGTTTCTGTGTCCAGCATTGGGCTCTGAATGCGGGACTTCTCACCTCCGAGACCAGTGCTGCACCACTGAGCCACATCCCAGCCCATAAATAGTATTTTTTTACAGGTATTACTTGCTTAAAATAGCAGCTATCCTAAAAATACCCTGCTCTCCTCTGTCCTTCCTCTGTGTGGCAAGGGTGTAAATAAAGCGTTTGGCAGCTGAACGGTTCTGGGGCGTCGGGAATAGGGTGAAAGGGCAATGAGGTTGCTTTTGCCTTCAGAAACACTGGCCCACAGAGGCCAGGCTAGCCCAGCGCTGGCCTGCTTTCCATCTTGCCCAATCACTTCCTCCTCCAGCTGGAGCAGCGGCCTCAGCCAGTCTTCCAAATGACCTATGCACGTCATTGTCTGGAGACCTCTTTAGGGAGCGTCCAGTCCCTGTCCTTGTTCAGTTGACTTCCCTGAGAGTTAAGCAGGAAAGAGGTCCTGGGAGCATTTCCAGCTCTCAGAACTGGAGCTGTCAGAGGGGAGAAAGATCCTCCTGGCTCGCTAACCTCTTTGTGTTTTGATGGCTCCCGCGGGGGCACAGTGGGTATCAGAAGGCTTGCTGGGTTTTATTGCTGTTTTTCTTCTGGGTTGAGGTGCTCTTCTGGGGTTCTCCCAAACTGGTTTCTACATAAAGGGGAGGGGGACAGTTGGAGGAGGGCACGACCACTCTCTGGCTCACGTTGCCCTTTCTGCCCTAAGGCAAGGCCACACACACCTCCCTTGCTCGTGAAGCCAAAATACCTCCGTTCTGATAGGAGCGGCTATTTTTCTCCAGGGACAGCTGACCCTTACTCTGACCTCTGGCTCTCCTTTGGCCATGTCCAACCCCGGAAGCGTCCTCGATTTCCTGTTCCCTCCCTCACCAAGGAGGAAAGGCCCTTGAAGCCCAGGCCCTCTGCATAAGAGTCTTCCCTTTGTCCAGGGTCCCCTGCAGAGTTCAGCCCCAGAAACCTCCCGCCGCCCAGCCCCCTCCCACCGAGCCCGGCTTGCAGGCAGCTGTGGCCCTCTACGGAAATGGCCCGAGACGGCAGCATGTGGACAGCAAATGGCGACGAGTGAGATCTGAGCACCGCAGGAGGGACCCTGGCTGAGGCAAGCTGCTCGGGTCACCTGTAGCTGGCGGGCTGCGGGCTGCTGCTGCCCCCGTGTGGTCGAGAGCAGGACCACAGGACTGCTGCCAATAAGAGAAACCGTCAAAGTACCCTTATTTTTATATGATAATAGAATTCTATACCCGAGACCTTAAAGACTCCACCAGAACTCTCTGAGAACTGACGATGATAAACACTCTTAACAAAATAGCAGGGCATAAAATTAATGTCTACATGTCTTTAGGCTTCCTGTATATCAATATCAAACACAGCAAGGAAGAAACCAGGAAAATCAATCCCTCTTGCTCTTGTAAACTAAGCCTGAAGATCTGAATTCGTTCCTCTAAACCAAGATAGTGGACGACCAGGACCAATTCAGGCAAGCTGTCCTCTGACCTATACAGATATACTGCCCATGCCTCCCCAATAAATGACGGATAGATAGATACATAGATAGATGGGTGGATGGATAGATAGATAGATAGATAGATGCAAAACTTTAAAACAGGGAAGGGGTGGAGAAATGGCTCAGCAGTTAAGATCACTGGCTGCTCTTCCAGAGATTCTGAATTTAATTCCCAGCAACTACACGGTGGCTCACAACCATCTGTAATGGGATCCGACGCCCTCTTCTGGTGTGTCTGAAGACAGCTACAGTGTACTCATATACATAAAATAAATACATAAATCTTTAAAAAAAAATTTGAAATTGTCTAAAACCTTTTTTTTTTTTTTTTTTGGTTTTTCGAGACAGGGTTTCTCTGTATACCCCTGGCTGTCCTGGAACTCACTTTGTAGACCAGGCTGGCCTTGAACTCGGAAATTCGTCTGCCTCTGCCTCCCGAGTGCTGGGATTAAAGGTGTGCACCACCACGCCCGGCGCTGTCTAAAACTTTAATACACCTTGGAGTAAACCTAAGGAACTGAATGTCTTCTATGATGGGAACTTTAAAACAGGAGAAATTGAGGGCGCTTGAGAGATGGCTCAAAGGTTAAAAGTACTGGCTCTTCTTCCTGAGGTCCTGAGTTCAATTCCCAGCACCTACATGGCAGCTCACAGCTGTCTATAACTCCAGTTCCTGGACTTCTGACACCCTCGAACAGACATGCATGCATGCAAAACCCCAATGTATGTAAAATAAAAATTAAAGGGAGAGGGAGAGAGCGAGAGACAGATAGACAGAGAGAAAGACAGAGAGAGAGAGAGAGAGAGAGAGAGAGAGAGAGAGAGAGAGAGAGAGAGAGAGAAGTTGAAGAAGACAGAGGATGGAAAGACCTGCTGTACCTCTGGATTGGAAGAATTGGTAGTGAGAGAATCTTCTAAAAACCACCTACGGATTCGGTACACCCCCAGTCAGCATACCAGCACAATTCCTGAGAGAAAACCTCCGTGCTTACTTAGGACTACAAACCCCAGCTGGGAGAAGGAAGTCTGAGCAGAGCAGTGGTGCTGGGGGGATGTGGAGCAATGCTTGGAGCCGCCATTCTGATTCTGTGTTACGCAAGAGAGACACGGCAGTAAAACAGCGTGGCAGGGGCGCGGATCAACGGAACAGAACGGAGAACCCAACAGGAACCTATATAGTCACGGCTGCCTATTGATGAAAATGCGAAAGCTAGTTCTTGTGGATTTGATACTTCTGCAACAAATGATGCTTCTAGACTGGAGGTCCCTACGCAGAGGAATGAAACTAGACACTCATCATGATGCACCTTGTTTAAAAAAAAAAATCAACTCCAAATGGATCAAAGGACATCCCCTGGCGAGATGATCCACCAGGTTCAGTGCTCGCCACTAAGCCTGAGGCTGTGAGCTGGGTCCTCAGGGCTCGGGTGGTAGAAGGAAAGAACAGACCCTACAAGTAGTTCTGTGGCCTCCAAACATGCACAATGGCATATTCTGTCTCTGTCTGTCTGTCTGTCTGTCTGTCTCTCTGTCTGTCTGTCTGTCTTTTTCTTTCTCTGTTTGTCTCTCTCAACCTGAAACTGTGAGAACACACAGAGAGAAGCAGGAAGTACCATCTCCCAATATGGATGTAGGAAGCAATTCTTGAATAAACTACCAGTCAGGAAATAAGGGAGATTATTGAGACACGGGGCCTCATGAAATTAGAAGTATCCATACAGCAAAAGAAGTGGTTAAGGGAGGAGACCGACGACAGGATGGGAGGAAATCGTGGCCATCTGCAAATCTGGTGTAAGGTTAATCTCTAGAGAGTGGGGACTGCCGAGATGGTCAGTGGTGGGGAGCACTGGCTGCTTTTGCTGAGGATCTGGAGTTGGTTCCCAGTACCCACATGGCGGCTCCCAACTGACTGTAACCCCAATTCCATGGTTCTGAATGCCCTCTTCTGACCTCTTCAGGCACCAGGCATGTCGTTGGTGCAGATAAATGTATGTTGGCAAAACATTCATACCCATGAAAATAAATAAATATAGTTAAGAAAAGAAGGATCTAAGATATGCAAAGACCTTAAAAAGACTTTTGTTCGTTTGTTTTTGAGTCAGGGATTCTCTGTTCAGTTCCTGGCTGTCCTGGAACTCACTCTGTAGACCAGGCTGGCCTGGAACTCACTCTGTAGACCAGNCTGGCCTGGAACTCAGAAATCTGCCTGCCTCTGCCTCCAGAGTGCTGGGATTTGAAGGCATGGGTTACCATTGCCAGGCTCTCAAAACAAAACCAAAACCAAAAACCAAAAACCAAAAAAAAACCTGACAAGAAAAGAAACCAATCTAGTGAAAGATAGGCTGAAGGGGTTCAACAGAGAGGTCTCAAAAGAGCAAATACAAAGTGTCAATAAATATTATTTTAAAATATTCAACATCTTTGACTTTCAAGGATTGACAAAGGAAAATAAAGCCAATAGAAACTACTGTGAGAGTTCATCTCATCCTTGCCAGAATGGCTGTCAGCAACAGACAGACAGACAGCAAATGGAGGAGAGCCTGTCAAAGAAGAGGAACAATTATATTTACAGTGTCACGCTTAATTCCTTCCTAACAGAATGCCCCTGTAACAAATGTTGCAGGACACATAGAAACAAGAGAACAGGGCTGTGAGAAGTCAGAACGCCATGGGTTTGATATGTACAACCAGTTTCTACTGTTTTCATTTAACAGTCGAAAGGGGATGGGACGCCAGTGAGAGCCATCTTATAGTATAGCCATCTGCTTCCCATTGGCAGAGTGCTTGTGGTCGGCAGTATTTTTTTCCTTAATCCTGGCTAACTATATTACAAGGGGGCCTTGAAGACTCATTTAATCAGGGATGTGGGCTCGTAATGCAGGGTCTTAGGTACAAGTCCCAGTTATTACTTTTCAAACTTTAGGTTTTCCTTAATGTTTCATACAGAGTTAGTTCTAGATCCTACGCCAAGAAGCGTTTCTTAGTTACTTCAGATTAGCTTTACCCACATGCATTAGCTTTCAATAATCCTGTTCCGGCTCTGTCCCTTTTCTAAGTTTAGGGTAGTTCTGTATAGTTGTCTAGTCTTAAATCCGTTTTTGTAATATATCATTTTATTTTAAAAGTTGCCCATCCATTCCCCCCTTCTGGAAACTGGAAATAGTATATTCTCTCTCTCTCTCTTTCTGACAACCCTGGCAGCCATTTCTGGCCAGGCAACAGTGAATCCTTTTTAAAGTCATGTCTTTCCTCATTTGTAGTAATTCATTTTGATCTAAGGTTCCTAATCTAGAATCTATAGTTATAGCATGGTCTCTTTCAACTCTTGATTTTGATGAAGTCACTGTGAATGCTGCCCACTGTGGAGATGACTTTTGGGGGGAGGGGCATGGGGTTGAAACAGTGCTGGCTGTCCTGGAATTCACTATGCAGACCATGCTGGCCTTGAACTCAGAGATCCATCTGCATGCACCACCAAACCCAGCTGATTGGGTTTTTACTAACAGGGTAAAAAGAGTCGGCCTGGGAGTTCCAATAACGACTCAACAGGTAAGGGTCCTTGCTGCCAAGTTAGAAAAAAGGAGACAGCTAATGCATGCAAGTTCTCTGATGTCCTCACACCCAAACACAATCCCAGCTTCCCACTCCTACAGACACAATAAAGTTAAGCATGATTAAAACAACAACAACAGGGGTCTGGAGAGATGGCTCAGTGGTTAAGAGCATTGACTGTGCTCCCAGAGGTCCTGAGTTCTATTCCCAACAACCACATGGTGGTTCACAACCATCTGTAATCAATCAATCAATCAATCTTTAAAAACAAAACAAAACAACAACAACAACAAAACACTACTAAGTTGGTGGCGCACACCTTTAATCCCAGCCCTTGGGAGGCAGAAACAGGTGAATATCTTGAGTTTGAGGCCAGTTGGGTCTACAGAGTGAGTTCCAGGACAGACAAGACTATACAGAAAAACCCTTTCTTGAAAAACAAAAACAAAAAAGCAAAGCTACCAACATGTTAAAAGAGGGGCTAGAGAGATGGCTCAGTGGTTAAGAGCACTGACTGCTCTTCCAGAGGTCCTGAGTTCAATTCCCAGCAACCACATGGTGGCTCACAACCATATAGGGGGGAACTGATGCCCTCTTCAGGCAGGCGGATGTATATGCAGCAGAGCAGCAGAGCACTTGTACACTAAATTAGAAAAACAAAACAAAACAAAACAAAAAAAACCAAAAAGAGCATTGACTGCTCTTCTGAAGGTCCTGAGTTCAAATCCCAGCAGCCACATGGTTCTACAGCTACAATTCCTGGACTGGAATGTCGTGCCGTACTCTTCACATAAGGAAACGAGACTCGTGATCATGTAGTCCCAGAACAGAGTTCTCCATGCTAATGAGGTACCTAGAGGCCTGGAGGCCTTAGCTTAACCAATAAGCTTTACTTCCCAGACATTCTCCAGAACGTATTTAATCTACAGAAGGTGTTTGATCTCAGGTCCACCCCGAGAAGTGGGTACGGTATAGGGTATAGGTATGCATCCATTTCCTGCCATGAACAGTCAATAAACAGTTTAGAATCAGGAACTGTCTCTTTCATCAAGATCCACTACTGGGAGCCATAGAGAAGACACTCACCTACAGAGCCGCAGCTTAATTCTCCTGTAAAAGGCTTCTTTGTGCTTCCCGCCTGCCTCTGCCAAACTAAAGACAATCACTGCTGGGACAGACCGAAACTCCCCTTCCCCATGTCCCAGGCTAGACACTGTCCCTCGCCCAGACAGTGCCCTCTCTCGCCAGGTCTGTTCTTGGCTCTTCTCCCAGCACCTGGCTGTCCAAGAATCTGAGGACCCCACAGCCCTGACCTCTTTGTAGATCCAGGGAGCCCCAACCCCAGAAAAGGGCACTGGATCATCTGGAACTGGAGTTGCAGGCAGTTGCAAACTACTGCTGGTACTAGAACTCAGGTCTTCCGGAAGAGTAGACAGGGTTTCTCAGTGTAGCCCTGGCTGTCCTGGAACTCACTTTTTAAACCAGGCTGGCCTCGAACTCACAGAGATCCACCTGCCTCTGCCTCCTGAGTGCTGGGGTTAAGGTGTAAACAACTGCCACTCATCTAGCCAAAAGACTTTTTTTTAAAAGATTTGTTTTTATTATTTTATATGTACAAGTGTTTTTGCTTTCATGTATGTCTGTGCACCACACGTGCTGATGTTTGAGGTGGTGGTGAGCCTCCATGTGGGTGCTGGGAATGGAACCTGGGTCCTTTGAAACAACAGGTGTTCTTAACCCCTGAGCCAACTCTCTAGCCCCCTACCCCCAAGGTTTTTAATTTAAAAAAAGGTGTGTGTGTGTGTGTGTGTGTGTGTGCGTGTGTGTTATGGCACATGTGTGGAGGCCAGAGGACAACTTGCAGGAGTCAGTTCCTTCCTTCTACCACGTTAGTCCCAGGGATGAAACTCAGGTCATCAGAGAGCCAAAAATCTCACATGTCAACCCTATCACTGACGTTTTGGATACAAAAGGTATTTGTTTCACCCTGAGGAAGAGGAGAAAGAAGAGGGGGAGGAGGAAGAGGAAGAAGAAGAGGAGGAAAAGGAAGAGGAAGAGGAAAAAGAGGTAGTGAATGGTTCCTTTTATTTCTGGAGGAACAAAGAAAGAGAATTCAGTGACACAGACTGGACCAGGGACTCTGTGATGTCCAGTGATGCCACGCATCTTTATAACGTGCATAGTATGTCTTAAATATCTAACAGGCATAAATACAGCTAAAACATGGTAAGAGTCTGCAGACATTTCCTTACCTACAAATTTCATCAAACTATTACCAAACTGTCCATCAAAGTTTGAAGCCTTGTTCTGACAGGCACTTAGAAACTGTGTTTGCTTTATTTATTTTTTCTTTTAATTTTATGTTCACTGGTGTTTTGACTGCATTAATGTGTGTGTCAGGTGTCAGAAGCCCTGGAACTGGAGTTACAGACAGGTGTGAGCTGACATGTGGGTCCTGGGAATGAAGCCAGGTCCTCTGAAAGAGCAGCCCCTACACGGTCTTTGTTTAAAAAGATCTTTTTTCTTAGAGCTTATAAGACAATCAAATGCAGCAAGGGATGTAGTTTTAACTGAATCTTGACACAAGCTACAAGAACTTGGGGATGCTGGCCATAGTGGGTGATCCCCACACTTGACAGGCAGAGGCAGGTGGATCTCTGTGAATTCCACGCTAACCTTCATTACCTAGTGAGTTCCAGACTGACAATCACATGTTGAAAACTTGTTTTGTTTTAAAAGAAAAACAAAGGCCAGGCAGTGGTGGTGACATATGCTTTTAATCCTAGCACAGAGCTAGTTTCAGGACAGCTAGGGCTGTACAGAGAAACCTTGCCTAGGTACAAAGAAAAGAAAAAGAAAAGAATAACAATTACACATGAAACTTGATTTTTAAAAGAAATTATAAGGGTTGAATAGGGGGCTCACTGGTTAAGGCTAAGAGCATTTGTTGCTTTTGCAGAGGAACCAGGTATGATTCCCATCGTCTACATGATGACTTTAAACTATCCAAATCCCAGCTTAGGGAAACACACACACACACACACACACACACACACACACACACACATTCATGCAGGTAAAACCTTCATATACACAAAGTAAAATAAATCTAAAAAAAAAGAAATTAGGGGGGCTGGCCAGATGGCTCAGTAGGTAAGAGCACTGACTGCTCTTCTGAAGGTCCTGAGTTCAAGTCCTAGCAACCACATAGTGGCTCACAACCACCCCTAATGAAATCTGACTCCCTCTTCTGGTGTGCCGGGAGTGAGCAGAGGTCCTAAAATTCAATTCTCAACAACTACAAGAAAGCTCACGCCCATCAGTACAGCTACAGTGTCCATATATACATAAAATAAAATAAAATCTTTTAAAAAAGAAATTAGGGTGTTAGGATTTATCTGTAAGTCATAAGATACTTTTGCAAGCTTTTGGTCTCGTTAAGTAGTTTTAAAGTGATCATTTTTTAGGATTTAAAGGATCATTAGTATTTTGGTCATTGATTTGGGGGGGGGCAGTGAGATAGGGTTTCTCTGTGTAGCCCTGACTCTTCTGGAACTTCCTCTGTAGACCAGATTGACCTCCAACTCAGAGATCCACCTGCCTCTGCTGGAATTAAAGGCAAGTGCCACCACTGCCCCAAGGTCCCTGGTTTGTTTGTTTTATAAACTTTCTTATGAAAAGCATTGGGGAGGGCTGGAGAGATGGCTCAGAGGTTAAGAGCACAGACTGTTCTTCTGAAGGTCCTAAGTTCAAATTCTAGCAACCACATGCTGACTCACAACCATCTATGATGAGATCTGACTCCCTCTTCGGGAATGTATGAAGACAGTGACAGTGTACTTACATATAATGAATAAATAAATCTTAAAGAAGAAAATAAAAGCATTGGGGAAAAAAAGTCACAGACTCAGACTACACAATTCAGTGAACTTCCATAGTAGCCTTTCAGGATGGAAGCTGTGGTGTTTTACACTATCTCTCAGATATGTTTTTATGCATGCATCCTGTTGCTTTCAGAGGGACCCTCCCTATCACCAGTTGCATCCAGGCTTAGGGCAGGATGGATTGAAGACTGAGCTCTGAAGACTCCTGTCTGGTGAAGGGTAAAATGTGTTTTCACAGGGGAGACTGTCACTAGAACAAGTGTGCATACATTCAAAACCTCCTAGCTGCTAAATCGGTTTCTTTATATCATCATCATCATCATCATCTAGATAATGTCTTGGGGCGATCCTTCTGCCAGCCTCTGAGGCGCTAGGATAATAGGTATGAGCCACCACCTCACCTTTTCCTAAATTAGTTTCTTATTTGAATAGCGGGAAGAAGTTAAAACAAAACAAAACAAAAAATGAAACCTGGACATTGGTGTCTCCTGGCTGGGTTTATGTGCTGTGTGCTATGGTGGGTTTGACTAATGGCAATACATCTTCCAATTTCTCATCAGCAGTGGTTACTCTGATTTATGATCTTAGTCCTCAATCTGACAAGCAATGGACACAACCAGTGGTTACTCTGATTTATGATCTTAGTCCTCAATCTGACAAGCAATGGACACAACCAAAGTGAGTTAGCGCGGAGTCCCTGTGCATTCCTGACCCTCTCCACCCCACCCTCTTTCTCCTCTAGGTGCACTACTTTTTTTGCATGATTATATCCAGGGACAGGTCAAAGACTAAGGAAGGGAGCATCTCACACACTTCAAGCAATGCGAAGAGAGATTTCTTTCTGCAGCAGGCTCCTACCTCAGGTCGACCAGACTGACTTCCACTGTCCTCGCTCACTGACCTAAGTAAGCGTCTTCTCTCAGTGCTTAGCTGTACACATTACATGTTTGTTGAATCCATTATCTGACTTCTCAGGACAGAGTTTTTTTTTTTTTTTTTTTTTTTTTAACCTTGTTTCGTACACCGACCCCAGCCTCCCTACCAAGTGTGAATCAAGGAGATCATTCCTTCCCGGATTTGGGGTCAGAGCACGCAGGAAGTACGACTGTCACGCCTGTTTACTGAGTAAAAGATTTTTTAAAGAGTAAGACGCAGCACGCCATTCAACATTCTTTGGATGAGGCTCAGAGGATGTGGGCCTCAAAACAAAGGTCTTCTTCCTCAACCTCGAGTTCAGGGTTGGCTGCCTTGTTCCACACGGTCACCCCAGCTCCGAAAAGTCACGGAGCAAGGTTTCGGGAGTCAAGAGGAACACGCTCCCGGAAGTCAACAGGTGCACCGATTGGTCAGGTGTCTGTCCTCCCAGCACGGCGGTCACGCACCTCGACTCGCTGACCCCAGGTCTCCTCTAGGGGAAACGAGGGACCCAGAGCCTCGACATTCAGCGCCAGGAACGCGCTCTCCGCTCCGCACTCGCAACCCGAGCCCGAGGTCCCCGGTCGGACTACAACCCCCGAGAGGCCCCGCGCGGGCGGCCGCTGATTGGTTGCACGGCTGTGCGTGGGGAGGGGGCACTGGGCTCGAGAGTGGGAGAGACACGCAGTCTGCGCGTGCGCGCGACGGGCGCGATGGCTGCGCTCGCCGGGCTAGGGGTTCTCGGCGCCGGGCGCCATCTGTGGAAACTGCCTGTGCGCCTGTCTGCGGGGCTCCAGGGCTGCGGACCCCGGAGGGGCTACATCGCGGGCAGCGCTGAGGTGAGGACGCATGGGGTCTGCACTCGCAGGGCCTGCGGGCGGGAGGGCCGTACGGGCCACTGAGCATCCTGGCCTGGGGCCGCCCTCTCGGAGACCGTGGAGCCGCGGAACCCTTCGTCCTTCCCGAAGCGGTGTCCGGGTGCGCACCTTCCGCCCGCTGGAAGAGTCCTTGTCCGGGGAAAACGATCGGAACCAACCCCAGGTCAGCCTCGGGTGGGTTCGCAGCTCCTTCCCGCGCGTCAGGAATGAGCCTCAGCAGTTAATTCGTTTCCACTTCTATTCGAAGTAAGGGTTCGCGGATTCTTATTTCTAAAAAGCTAACTGTTTGAATATGGTCAGTAAACTGTACGGCTCAGGTGTGCAGCCGTCAAGGCAGAGGAGCTGTTATCATCATCATCATCATGTGTTTGTGTGTGTGTGTGTGTGTGTGTGTGTGTGTGTGAGAGAGAGAGAGAGAGAGAGAGAGAGAGAGAGAGAGAGAGAGAGAGAGAGAGAGAGAGAGAGAGAGAGAGAGAGAGAGAGAGAGAGAGAGAGAGAGAAGGTTTATGTAGGCAGGTTAGAGAACAACTTTTGGGTTTCTCACCTTCCAGCGTGTGTTGTGTGGAACTCATGTCTTCAGCCTTGTTCAACAAACTCTTAACAGCTTCGCCTTCTTGCTGCGCTTTGATTTTTTTTTTTTAATGTGAGTTTCCAAAAATTATGAGAGACTATGAATTCCATATTTTTATTTTTCAAACAACCAGTCACTTCGTTTTGGCACACCTGCTTCGCTCTCCCGCTTTGTGGCTGTTAAGACTTTAAATCCTGGAGTTCTTATCATTTCAACCCTAAACTGTGTGGGAAGCTTTAAAAGAGGCGTTTTTAAACTGAACCACAGTGCTATTACCATGCCTAACACATTTCTCTCAACGTGTTTTGAAATTTTAAGTGAATAGATTTGTTGTGTGTTTGTGTGAGAAGCCTCAATACGTTCCCTAACTGACCTGTAGACCAGGCTAGCCAAAAGCCCTTGCTGACCGACCCATCCTCCTGCTTCTGCTCCTAGGCGTTGGATTTCAGGTATGAGCCACAAGGCCCGCTTTCAGGTACCCAGAGCAGTGTTGCTTGGATTCACAGTGGGACAAAAATGAAATTGAGCTGCTAAACATCTCAAGGGAAGTGCTTCCCAGCTGTCCTTGGGGGGAGGGGAGGGGTCACACAAGAGCCATTACTGAACCCCTAGAGGGGCCTAAGCACAATGTCATGGCGAGTGTATAGAGAAGTTCTATCCTCTTATCTCTTTAGACCTGCATGCTGATTCTCTCTGGGAAGAGTAAGATGATAAAATCAGAACAAAACTCTGAAAACAAAACAACAACAACAACAAAAAAACCTAAGGGCTTCTATGGTCACTCTGAAATTTACCCATGTGTCCTAGGAATTTTTTTGAGTTTTTGAGGGAAGGGCTGCAGGGATCCTGAGAGCCCTGGGTATGGATGAGATATACTGATTAGAGGAAATAGACTGATTACAAGGGTAGACGTAAACTAGCCAGAAGCTAAGGCAGGTGATGTGAGTGGTGTGGCCAGATGGAGCCCTCAGCCCCTCCCCGAATCCTCACTTAGCTCCAGAACAGCCCAAGGAGTGATGAAAAGGGCTGCTAGCTCAGTCTGAATGGGAATTCTGGACCCAGCGCTTGTAAAAGCAGTAGAGAAGCCTTTGACTCATTACTCTCTCAGAAGTTGGTTTTTTTTTGAGAGGGGAAGGAGTTGAGAAAAGAACCCAGGCATCAGACGAGTTAGGTAAATAATTGGTCACGTTCTTTGTAGTTGATTTTTTGGTGGGAAGGGATACGGTTTTGCTGGATAACAGGACATTTGGAGATAGATACCTCCTCAAAGTTTGGTAGAATGAAGAAAGATACATTTGTTCTGCGTTTGGCCCGGAGCCCAGTGTACTCTCCTGAGCTGAGGTGCAGTGGGATCAGCCTTGGAGGCGTTTGACTCTGTATTTCCCGCATGCGTGAGAGACTTGCTAAGTGTCTCTGGCTGCTATTTTCTGGTGGTTAGAACTGACAGGAATTTTTTTTTGGGGGGGGGGGGTTCGAGACAAGGTTTCTTTGTGTAGCCCTGGTTGTCCTAGAACTCACTTTGTAGACCAGGCTGGCCTCGAACTCAGAAATCCGCCTGCCTCTGCCTCCCAAGTGCTGGGACTAAGGGTGTGCGCCACCACCATCCAGCTAGAAGTGACAGTCGTAAAAAAAAAAAAAAAAAAAAAAAAAAAAAAAAAAAAAAAAAAGAAGTGACAGTCGTACTGATTTGAGTTGGTATCTCCTTTTTTCCAGTTTTCCTACCCACCTTCAACCTGGCCCATGGGCTAAGTCTGAGAGACTGTATATAAGTGGAGTGGGAAGAGGCCACTCTCTTGGGAGCTCTTACCTGCTTAGTGGAAGGAAAATGGAACCTTTAGTTAGTCTCTTTCTTAGCTTACCCAACACAGGGAGTCATAACTTCATTTCCTTGATCTATGCCCTCCTGGTTTCCCATCTTACCTGGACTGCTGTCTCTCTGAGGTTTCTGACTGGTTCTCATGTGTTCCACCCTTTAGTAGTGCTGTCTTCCAATTTCCCTGCGTACAGAGACTTTCAGAAAAAAATGTTTGCTGGGTGGCGGCAGCACCCGCCTCTTATCCCAGCACTCAGAAGGTAGAGGCAGGGGGATCTCTGTGAGTTTGAGGCCAGCCTGGTCTACAGAACTAGTTCCAGGACAGCCAGGGCTACACAGAGAAACCCTTTTCAACAACAAGCTATCATGTGCAGCTGTATGTCTGCATGTGGATATGTGTGTCTGCATGTGGGTGTGTATGTCTGCACATGGTATGTGTGTCTGCTGTGTTTCCAAGTGTCTCCTCATCTGTAGTCAGGGCTGTTCCTCTCCTTGCCTACTGGTTGGGCTCTTGGCAGAGGTGATGTTTTGATTTGCATTTATTTATTATATGTGTGTGTACATGGCATATTGTATGTGTGAAGGTCAGGCAACTTGAAGGAGTAGGTTCTCAGCGACCTCATGGATTCTGTGGACTTAACTTGTCCGGCTTCTTGGGCAAGTGCACTACCCACTGGGCCACCTGATGGCATGATGTTTTTGAAACACTGTTTCCCTAAGTAACCTAGGCTGGCCTTGAATTCAGAGTCCTCCAAGTCTTCCAAGCGCTGGAACTGCAGGCATGCACCACCATACTTAGTTTAACAGAGTTTTGATAGGTGAATTTAATATTTAATGCTTTCATTGATAGCTCAAAATTCTCTTCCAAGAAAGCCTGTCTATAGTACATGTAATTATCAGACTTACAGTGCTCAGAGCTAGGGATATAGCTCTTGCCTAGCATGTATAAGGTCCAAGGTTCTATCTCCTTATTCTGAGACGTTGAAAACTTGAAATGGATTCCTATTTGTGAAAATGCTGCTGTTGAGCCATTTGTTCTCCAGGCTGGCTGCTCCTTCTGTCCTGTTAACTCAGAAACCAGGGACTGGCCCTGTGTTGGTTCCTGTTTATTAAGACAGGTCTCACTGTGAAGCTCTGGCTGGCCCGACCTCCGGTGCTAGGACTAGAGGCCTGTGGCACCGTGCCCTTTCTTAGCTGTGGTTTGGTTTGCTCACCACAGATAGAGCTCTGTGCATAGACTATATGTTTTCTAAGAATGGCTTGACCTAGTTGGCACCAACAAAAGAGAAATGGCAGACAAGTTAGGCTAGTTCATTTGTTTTGATAATTGGGAAATAGCTTTTATATTAACAGGCAGTTTATAAACTAAGAAATGGAATGTTTAGAAGTTGGGAAATAGAGCCTAGAAGTCATGGTACAGGCCGGGTGTGGTGGCGCACACCTTTAATCCCAACACTTGGGACACAGAGGCAGGCGGATTTCTGAGTTCGAGGCCAGCCTGGTCCACAGAGTAACAGAGTGAGTTCCATGACAGCCAGGACTATACAGAGAAACCCTGTCTCCAAAAAAAAAAAA
>NC_034591.1:136060308-136085137 GCF_900095145.1 Mus pahari | reverse complement strand
AAAAAAAAAAAAGTTTAAGTTAATGAAGTTTAAGAATTATCTGTATTGCAGGGATGAAATACAGTGCCAGTGGCTGTGTAGGTTGACGATGTGCTTTTCAGAAGGACAAACTATGGGAGTTAATTCTCTGCTTCTAGCATGTGTGGTTTGGGCATGAAGCTCATGGTATCGGGTGTGGTGGCAGCAAGTGCCTGTACCTGCTGACCCCATTTCACTAGACAAACTAACTTGCTTTGGTTGAGTTAGGGAGTCACTGTACAGCCCTGGCTGGTCTGGAACTTGCTGTGTAGATGAGGCTGGCCCTGAAGTCACAGAGATGCTTTCTTCCTCCTCAGGGTTGGCTAATGACCACTTAAACTTTAGATGAAACAGTGTTACTGGTTTATTCACTCGGAATGTCATGGACCTAGAAATGATGTTTAGGGAGTGAACTATGTCTACAGATTGGCAAGTCACCAAATAGACACCAACTAAAAGATGTAAGATGGGCTGCTGACCATGGTGGGCCATGTCCTAGTCCCAGTATTTAGGAAGCAGGGGCAGGTGGATTTCTGAGTTTGGGGCCAGCTCAGTCTACAGAGTGAGTTCCAGGACAGCCAGGGCCACACAGAGAAACCCTGTCTTGAAAAAACAAAACAAACAAAAATAGTAAGACGGAAATAAAGAATAACATGATTGCATTTGCATATGTGTGCATGTAGGTAGGAGATAGTTAAAGTGTATGTAGTAGGTGCCCATGTTTCCAGAGAACATACAAAAGAGAGTAAGACACCTGGGAGAGTTGAGAATCTCTTAAAATATTTAATGCTGTTGGTAGCAATTGAAGTGCTTCATTTGTTTAAAACTTGGTATATGTTGTTACAGTAAAATGAACACTTTTTTTTTTAAAGACAAAATTATGTAGCCCAGGCTGACGGAATGTAATATCCAACTGAGGTTGGCCTCTTAGGTGCTAGGATTATGGGTATGCCACTGAACATGATTATAAAATGATTTTTTTCTTTTAAAAAATGATGCTAGAAATTGAATGTATGTCCTCAAGCATACTAAGCAGGTACACTTACCACTAAGGTATAGTTCCAACCTCTAAACAAAATCCTTCCCCCTGCCCCCAAACTTTAGTTAAAAAGAATTCAAAATGTATACTGGATCCCTTTTCAGAAGAGCAGCTTATTATACAAGTGGAGGCTGTGGACACCACCTTCCATCTGAGCTGAGCATGTTCTCTTCTCAAATTGAAGTTCCCCAGTACATCATGGCTAGGACCAATGTCCTGACAGGAATGCTGATGCCAGCAAAAATCGGGAACGATTAGGAATTTGTGTATTGTTCTTGTGCGGGGGCCGGGCTAATATCTGTCTCATTTCAATTGTAGTGTGTGTGCTGGTGAAGTGAACACTAGAACAAAAGCTTGAAAGATGGTATGGCTGGGCATGGTGACACACAACATGATGACACACAACATAGTGACACGCAACACGATGACACACAACATGGTGCCATACAATTCCAGCACTTGGAAGTCTGGGGCAGGTGGATCTGGGACTCCAAGCTAACCTAGTCTCAATAGTGAATTCCAGGCTGGCCAGGACCACAAAATGAGGCTGTCTCAAAAAACGGAGAGGGGGGAGGCGGGGGGAGGGGAGGGGAGGTGGGGGGAGTGGGGAGGGAAAGGAAAAAGAATAGGGGGCCAGATAGGTGGCTCAGCAGTTACAATCACTGGGTACCATTACCAACGTCCACGTGGTGGCTCGCAACGACCTATAACTCCAGTTCCAAGGGATCCAACACCCTCTGACCTCTTCAGGTGTCAGACACACACATGGTGCACAGTGTGTACAGCCTGGCAAAATGAGTACTCATATGCATAAAAAGTTTTTAAAAGATGGCTATGAAGGCCAATGTTTTTGGTTAAATTGTTTATCTCCCAAAGAGAACCAGGTACAGAATTTTTGTTTGTTTGTTTGTTTGTTTGTTTTTGAGACAGGTTTTTTTTTTTGTTTTGTTTTGTTTTTATATAGCCCTGGCTGTCCTGGAACTCACTTTGTAGACCAGGCTGGCCTTGAACTCAGAAACCCGCCTACCTCTGCCTCCTGAGTGCTAAAAGGCACCGCACCACCATGCCCGGCTCAAGTACAGAATTATGTTTTAATAGTCATAGCCATGGGTTAGAAAGGAGTAAAAGAGAAAATATAAACTGGTAATATTAAAGTGCTCATGTTTTCTTTGGATTCCTCTCTTTCCAATTTTAAAGATTCATTTATTTTACATATGTGAGTACACTGTTGCTGTCTTCAGACACACCAGAAGATGAGGGCATCAGATCCCATTACAGATGGTTGTGAGCCGCCTTATGGTTGCTAGGAATTGAACTCAGGACCTCTGGAAGAGCTGTCAGTGCTCTTAACCACTGAGCCATCTCTCCAGTCCTATTTCAGATTTTAAATTGCTTATATTTCTTTTGCTTTTCCAAGACCGGGCCTTGCTATGTAGCCAGTGCTTGCTTCAGATTCACTGTGTAGCCCAAGCTGGACATGGCTGCCTCTGCCTGCTGAGCACTGGGAATGCAGGTGTGTGCCACTGTGCCTGGTGCAGTCAACTTCAGTGAGGTGGTTCTGTGTTTGATAAACTTGGTAAACTTACTTCTTTGCTACAGGTGGGTTTGGCTAATCAGAAGTCCCATGCCCTGGTATAGTTCAGTGGTAGAGTTCTTGCCAGTCATGTGCAAAGCTTGATCTCTAGCACTGCCAAAAGAGGACAGGAAAGAAAGCAGGCTGTGCCTTCCTCTGTTCTTTCTGATGTCATGTTCCAACAGTGGGCTGAGGACGAACCTTCCTGTGTGAGGTTGTTTCTTCTGTCTCTTGATTGGTTCTCTCTCCTTCCCCTCTTAGCGTTTTCCCACCTTTGGCTTACTGTTCGACATTGATGGAGTGCTGGTTCGAGGCCACAGAGTGATCCCAGCTGCTCTGGAAGCATTCAGCAAGCTGGTAAACTCCCAGGGGCAGCTGCGGGTACCTGTGGTTTTTGTCACAAATGCTGGGAACATCTTGCAGCATAACAAAGCCCAGGAACTATCAGACCTGCTGAGGTGTAAGGTAAGAGGCAGCCAGAGGCACGGAAACCCAAAACCATTCCTGTTGAAACCTCCACTGCAGCCCTACATCCCTCTCCATCCCTCTCCGTTAGCTTGAGGCACAGTTGGGGCAGTGTCCTTAAGGGTCTAGCCTAGACCTGTGATGGCTTCAATAGAGTTTTTATACACATGTGTATACACATGGTTGAGTGAGCACAGAAATCTGGCTCGTGGGGCTGGGGACACAGTTGATAGAATTTGTGCCTGGCATGTGTGAAGCCGTGAGCTGATCTCAGCATGGCATTACTAGCTATAGTGGGACACACTCATCATGGGCCTTGTTCAGAACTAGGCTGGGCTACAGGACAACCTACTGGGGGACGGTGGGAAGGGGACAGGATTCTGCCCTTGTATATTAGTGTTTGTTTTTGACACAAGGACTCATGTATCTGTTGTAGGTGGTAGTGACTCTACTCTGGATGTTTGACCTCACTTTACTAATTCTGGGATCGCAGCTGTGTACTACCACACCTGCTTTATGTGCTGGGGAGATAACTCAGGGCTTGGTGTGTAATAGGCAAGCACTCTGCCAGCTGAGCTGCAGAGGTCACTTGTATTCAGCATTCTACAGTGCAGAGGTCACTTGTATTCAGCATTCTACAGTGCAGATGGGCCTGTGCAATAACAGCTCATTAACAATAGTAATAGAAAGAGTAGAAGGTACCTGAGAGGCTGAAGCAGCAGGATTATGACATATAGGAGGCATAGTGAGACTTTGGGTCAAGAAAATAACAAAAATCCCAACCATGCACACAGCCTGCAGATGTACCTCTCCGTGGGTGCTGTCCTCCGAAAGCTAGCACCCCCCTTTGAAGTTAGTTCCTCACTGCATCCAAGATGGGCACCTGCTCAGTAAGGATGAACTTAGTTTTGAGAAGGGGTTCTTTGTAACCAAGAGAGTCAATAAAGGCTGATTGGTGGGGGTTGAGTCCAGCATAGAGGCTGAATCCAGTACATTGAAACCCTTTCCATAAAGGGCCCTAAAAGCATTCAGAGGATCCTGGTGTGGTCATGCATACTTCTGTTCACACAGAGGAGACCAGGAAAGTGGATTACACAAGTTTGGGGCCAGCCAGAGCTGTGTAATGAGACCTCCATCTCAAAATAATAATAAATACTACACTGTTGGAGTTAAGTGTAGATGTTTAAAAGCTAAATCTTAGGAGCTGGGGAGATGGCACAGTAGGTAAATTACTTGAATCCAGCACCCATCTGAAGAGCCAGGCTTGGTGGCACATCTGTAATACCAGGGTTGATTACAATTGTATCCCTGAAGCTCCTTGGCCAACCAATAGAGCCTTTCAGCCAGTCTGGCAAAGCAGGGAGCTCCAGGTCTAGTGGGAGGCTCGAAAATAAGGTGGAGAGAAACTGAGAAAGACACCATGGTTGACATCAAGTTCTCCACACATGCATCTTCTCACATATATGTGTGTACTCACATACATGAGTCCAACACAAACTAGATCTTGGGCTGGGGTGTGAATCAGTCCTCATTTGCAAGGCCCTGGTTCAGTGCCCAGCACTGCAGAGGTAAGGGAAGCCCAGTTTTTAAGGAGAAGTGAAAACACAATGTCGAGGTCCAAGACAGATAGATTATGACAGATCATGCTTGTAAGTATACCATCACTGTTTTCAGACACTCCAGAAGAGGGCATCTGATCTCCTTAAGGATGGTTGTGAGCCACCATGTGGTTGCTGGGAATTGAACTCAGGACCTTTGGAAGAGCAGGCAGTGCTCTTAACCGCTGAGCCATCTCTCCAGCCCCAGCCATGCTTGTAAAGTCTGTGGTTTCCAACAGAGTTATGAAGAAATCTCAGAGGGGTCTCTGAGCTAAGCCCAGCAGGATCTTACATCCGATAATGCTTCTCTTAGTTTGTATGTTGAGAATTGAATTTGGTAGTCATGGTCTCTTACATGCTGGGCTAGTCACTGAGCTATATTCCCAGGCCTAGGTAAGTGGGAATTGCTTGTTGCTATGTGGTTAAGTCTTAGCAAGTGTCAGGTTGTTTACAGTGTTTATTTTTAGACCCCTCCTGCCCCACCTCCCAGTAACAGACCCCAGTGGCTATCTCCCTATCATGTTCTCTCAACTCTGCCTTCCCCTGCTTTCCTGTTCTTGGTTGTCTCTGCAGGTGGATCCAGACCAAGTCATTCTTTCTCACAGCCCCATGAAACTCTTCCCGCAGTACCATAGCAAGAAGATGCTGGTGTCTGGGCAGGGGCCCCTGGTGGAGAATGCCAGAGCGTATCCTTTCTGTTTGCTGTTCTAGATGGAGAGGAGGGTGAAGGCTTGGGGTGCCACAGTTGTGTGGTGGGATGTTGAGAAACAAGGATAAATGCTTTGCGTGGTCAGTCCTTGAGACTATTGGTAACAGCCTACATCAGAGCCATATGCAGAGATTAATGTCAATCCTCTGTCCTAATCTTGAGCAATCTCGATCTCTGTGTCTCCAGTAAAAACCAGAATCTCTAGGCCAATGATTCTTAGCCTGTGGGTTGTGACCCTCTGGGGGTCAAATGACCATTTCACAGGGTTTACATATCAGATAATATTAGATTTTACATTATGATTTATAACAGTAGCAAAATTACAGTCATGAAGTAGCAACAACAATAATTTTATGGTCGGGGGGTCACCAGGACATATGGAGCTGTATTAAAGGGTCGAAGTGAAAGGAAACTGAGAGCCACTGCTCTGAGCAGGCACGCCCTAAGTGTGGGAGCCTCACTCCAGCCTCTCTCCTTCCTTGTCAGCCCCTGCTTGGAATAGCGCACTGTTGGTCGTGTGTACTCAGAAAGCAAAGGACATGGTCCCTGTCCTCAGACAGCTTGTTCATGTGCCCTGGATGCCTCCTGGGCCCCATGCTGTGCTCCAAGGCAGGCTGGGACCCAGGTAAGAACATGAGGAATGTGACTTACTCAGGGGAGTCGTACTTGGGAGGGGAAACAGCTACAAACAGCAGAGGGATGTATAAGAGAGCAGGTGTTGTAGAGGAACAGAACTGATAGGATAAACATACATTATCAATGGGATTTAGTCACTTTGCGTACACAGCTGGAGCCGGCTAGTTCAGCAATGACCATTTGCCGGTAGAGAGCCTAGAAACTTTGTGGCTGCTCAATCCATACTGTTTGAGCCTCAGCGTCCCAATCGGGCCCTGAAAGCCCACGCGTTCCTGGAGAGAGCTTCAGTACATGTTGAAACCCCTCAGATCTCATATATCTGCACCCTCTCCAGAAAGTGCCCCCGCTCTGGGGAGAGCCTTTCCCCTCAGTTAACCTTTTCTGACTCATGTTTCTTAGGTGAGTGTGGGTCCAGTCAAGATGACAGTCACCACAGGGCTGGGGGAAAGCAAGCTCAGCTGTGAGGGCGCTGTGGCCAGGTCTGACCGCCTGTGTGTGAGGTGAAAGGAGAGAATTGACTCCCACGGGTTGTTCTTTGACGCCCATAATCCCCACAAATAGAAAAGATGTGCAGTTCTAGCACAAGGGGCTGGGAACGAGCCTCAGGTGGAGAGTATTTGTGTCGTGCATGAGGCCCTGTTTGCATCTCAAGTACCACAAAGAAGAGAAGATGGTGTAGGGCCAGGGCAGGTTCAGCAGGTAAAGCACTGGCTTCTAAACTTAGCCACCTGAGTTAGATCCCCAGGTTCCACACAGGAGGAGAGAATGGACTTCCGAAGTTGTTCCCTTTCAGCCACCGTGCCCCGTCCCCAGCTAAATAAATGCATTTTAAAAGTTGAAAAGATGGGCTGAGGGATTGAGATCAGCTCTAGGTGGAGTGCAGAGGGGACACCTCTGGGGCAGCAGCAGCAGCAGCCTTTAGCTTTAGAGGGTTGGGTGGTGCCCTGGGAGGTGTTAAAGAGTTCCTGGGAAGACAAGGTGTCGGTCAGAAGAAGAATTGGGCATTAGAGGACGGAAAGGCTGAGGTGGACAGTCTGTCTCGTCCTAACCTCAGAGCAGTGGAGAGCTGGTGCAGGCCTTACTACTGCTGGGCAAATCTGTTAGAGTGATCATTTGGGGGATACTGGCTTTGAGTGTCATCAGAGAACAGTTAAGATGGGACGGAGTTAGGGACAGGAAGGTGGAGGCAGTTCTTAGAGGAGAGCTAGAGTTGGCATGGTCTTCTGCATGACGGTCCCTTCCTTGCTGAATGGGGTTTGAATGTCAGTGTTGTAGGTTCCTCTTAAGTATTTGTGACTGTTGTGTGACTTGTCCTGGGGAGATGTGAACAACCATCTGTGCAACCCAGATAGGGAAACAAAGACCGGCCCATTGGCTTAATGAGCTAGGCAGTACGCTGGGGTGAAAGGCACACCTCAAAAAGTGCTAGGGTGGCTGTATGATGACTGGCAAAAGCTGCATCCTGGGAGCCCCCAGCACAGCTTGCAGACAGCTTGGCTATGGGAGTGTCTTCCCCCAGAACCTTGTATAACCATGTAGGGGGAGGGGACTTTAAGCAACACAGTAGGGAGGTTGTGGCTCTGGTAACTTTCAGGGTTCCCACCTCCCTCCAGGAGGGAATATTTCAATCCAGAGGAAATAGCTAGTCACCAGTTACTTGATTTTGCCTAGCTCCTCGCAGCCCAGTATTTAGGTCATATTACTCACAAGTACCAGTTTGAATGGCCCTGCACTCCCTGAGTACATAGCAGGGGGGTTGGCCTCTTGTTCTCTGGGTCTTGCTGGTGTAGATAGAGTCTAGTATCTAGAATATGCCCTACTGGATACCAAAGGATCGCACTGGTGTTGCATGCGTCTGCTCTGTCTATGCAGCCCCAGCCTGCACTTGGTGCCTGTGGGATGTATGATAGCTGCCTGCCTGCCTGCCATGGTCTGACCTGGGTTTGGTTCTGCCCTCTTGTCACCGGATGTCATCCCAGAACTGTGTAGCTTTGCTTCCTGATCTTGCTGCAGACTAGGCTTCCAGAATGTGGTGACAGTAGATGAGCTGCGGTTAGCCTTCCCAGAGCTGGACATGGTGGACCTTCAGCGGCGGCCGAAGACCATGGTAATATGGACAGGGTGGGTTACTCACCCTTCACAGTACTCCTGGGCTCTTGTGGTTGTCTTCCTGTTTCTTGTCAGTGTTGGGTCCTTGTGTTGATCTCGCCACCCTTCTGCAAGGAGCGGCATATTGTTTTATGGTACTTCCACACTGGTCTTCTTGCAGAGGTGCATCTGGCCGGGGATTGTGTTCCCTGGAGAGATAAGAATGGCCGAGAGAAGCAGTGGGCTCCACACGTTAGCCTTCTGCTTTGTTGGAATTACCCAGCGACTCCATTCAGAGTCTTGGCATTTGCTTCAGTCCACAATGCACTTAAGTGGCTTCCTTGGGTTTTCCTCTGTACGTTACTCAGCTCCTTTATCCTGAAACATAGCCAAGCTGCCTTGTGAGGAGAGAAACACTGAGGACTCGGCCTTCCCCCTGCCCTGCTGTCCGGCCCATAGTTGAAGACAGTGGCAGTTGAAGAAAGAGGCTTCATGTCTTTTTACAGTTCTGGTGGCCAAATCCAGGGTCATATGGGCTGAGAAGTCTCTGCCGACTGAGCTGCATCTCAGCCGTGGTTTTCTATTTCGGGATCATCAGTTCGAGGCCGTCTTTGGTCCTTTGGAATATAACTGCCTGTCTCCTAAGGTGCCTCTCGGCCCATTCCTCATAAGATTTTTTATACATTTAATAGCTTATGTTAACAATTTAGGATTTGATTAAATACATTTGTAGACAGGTAAGCTTACTTCATTAATTTAATAGAAAATAAGTTACAGGTTCTCCTACCAGGACTTTCCAGCTGTAGAGCTGATCCTGTCCTTTGAGAGCTTTCTCTTGAGTCACTAAAATTCTGAGATGAACCAGAATATAGAGTGGGAACACATCTCAGAATAGCTCCAAGGCTAAGCCTGGCACAGGAGAGGTGACTCACGTCAGCCAAGACTGCAGTGGTTCAGGGAGAGTGAGCCCAAGGCCGGTAAAGAGAAAACCTCTAGATCTGGCGTAAGGACGAGAGTCCTCGTGCACAGAGAGCTCCTCTCTTACAGGCTACCCCTCCCTAGCTGCCTGATTCTAGAGCCCTGTGCTCTGCCAGGACCTTGTTTTTTTCTCCTGGCTGGAGAAGCACGGCTGACCACTGCCCCTCTTGGCCAACTTTCCACATGGCATCTCTCAGCCTGTGTTGAGTCCAGTCTGGGCCTTGGCTTTCTTCCCCTTGTGCATCTTCTCCCTAAGTTCTGTCTTCTTGGCTTGAGTGGTCCTTGGGGGGTCTCTGACCTGTGGGGGAGCTGTCTTTCCTGCTATTCAACTCTGGAGACTGGTGCTCTGGGAGTGAACCGTGCCTAGCATTGATAGGCCTCTTGTTTGTCTTTTGGCAGTGCCCGAGGAGTGACTTCCCTGCCATTGAAGGTAAAGGTCCTGTGCCTGGGTAGGTGTGGGTTCTTTGTTTCCCTCTCTCCTTTCAGACTCCTAAACAGATGGTGCCTAGCAGTGCACATCAGGACCTGGGTCACCTGAGGAATCGCCCCAGCTGTCCACTCGGTCCTCTGAAACATGTAGTGAGGGCTTCTCCTTCTCAACAGTGCTTAACTCGCTTGAAGAATTGTAAGCACAGTAACTCTCAAGAGTTCATGGGTATGGACAGTCTAGTATAGTGTCGCAGGTCTCCCTTGGACAATAAAGACATTGTAACTTCTTGTTGCCATCCTGAAGTAAAATAACTTTTCCATAACTCAGAAGGTAATCAGTGGCCAGTTGTAGTGGTGCATATTTGTAGCCTCCCACTTGTAGGGCTGAGGTGAAAAGATTTGAGTTCAAGGCTATCTGGGCTTCACAGTGACTCTTATCTCAAAACCTAACAAAGTAGTTTAGTTTTGTGCCCTCGATGTACCAGGGAGTGAAAGGAAAATGTCTTGGCGAGACATTGGTATTATAATTATCTGAGAAGTAAGATGATTGTTCTAAACAAAGTGACCAGGAATGTCCCAGCAGCAGATATGGCTGTGTATAGCTCTAATACAGGTATGTGGGCAGAATCGCCACTGGTGAAGTGATTTCTAAAGTGGAGAACAATTCTTGGTCATTTTTTTTTGGTTTTGTTTGTTTGTTTTTGGAGATAGGATTTCTCCATGTAGCCCTGACTGGCCTAGAACTTGCTCTGTAAACTAGGCTGGCCTTGAACTCACAGATCGGCTTGCCTCTGCCTCCTGAGTGCTAGATTAAAGTTATGTGCCAGCACTGCCCAGCTAATTTGTGGTAAAGTTTTAAGGAATATTAGGAGTTACTTGGTTGATTGTATGATCACTTAAAAATTGTTAAAACTGTAGAAAAATACTTTGGATGGCTGGAGAGATGGCTTAGCAGTTAGGAACAGTTGATGCTCTTACAGACCTGGGTGGTAGCTCACAACCGTCTGTAAATTCAATTCCTGATAAACCAAGTCCCGTCTTTAGGCATCCACAAGCTTGCATCAGGTATGCACATGCATACATGCTGGCAAAACACGCATACACATAAAACAAATAAACTAGTAATTAGAGTACTTTGTGGTTAGATAGAAGATGGAGTTGCTCAAAAGGGTCTGGATAAGTATTGGGGTGGGACCTCGGGTACCACTAGGATAGGACAGTTTTTGCCTTTGTAGAGTTCTCTGCTGAGTGTTCAATTGTGACAATCAAAATATGTCCTCCATCTTTTAATTTTATTTTTTAAATATTTGTTTTTGATACAGGGTCTCTATGTAGCCCTGGCTGTCCTAGAACTCACTATGTAGACCAGGCTGCCTCCGACTCTCGGAGAGCTACCTCCTTCTTTCTCCCGAGTCCTGGGAGTAAAAGGCTGGGCCCGGCTTACACTTTTATTTTTTACTTTTTACTTTTATTTAGGTATGTATATATGTCTGTGTACATGCCACATGTATTCAGGGACCTGCTGAGGCCAAAAGAGGGCATTGGATCCTTGGAGCTGGAGTTGCAGGCATTTGTGACCCATTGGATGTGGGTGCTGGGCATGGAACTCGAGTCCTTTGCAGGAACAGCAAATGTTTTCAGCCACTGAATTCTCTCTGTATCCCCTTACTTTGCTTTGTTTTGAGGCAGAGGCCTCACTCTGTAGCCTAGACAGATCTTTTTGGGAAAAAGATCTCATGTAGCAATCACTGACTTCTGATTTGTAGCTAGATCAGTAGCTGAGGTGACTCTGAACTATCTAGCATCATCTCACCTCTCAAGTGGTCGTGCTATCACGTAGGTGCATGCAGTCATGCCAGGCCTTAGTTTTTATTTGTTTATTCTGTATTGCTAGGGTTGGGATTTAAGGCCGTGTTCATGCTAGCAAGCACTTGATTACTGAGCCATACTTCCAGGACCCGTGTTTCTTTTTATTTCAGATAGAATTGAGGCAACTGAAGTTTAGCAGTGAGCAACTACCACAGTTCCACAGGAGTCTTGGCTGTTAGGATCAGAGCTCAGGGCTCCCTCATTCCAAGTTCTCATGCATGGCTCAGAGATGTGGCTGAGAGAGGCCAGCCCCTGTAGAGTGCAGTAGTGCTTGTGGGGTGAGGTATGGTGGGTAGAGCATCTCATAGAGCATGAGATCTGCTGCTTCTGTGAGACAGCAGGGGACACAAAGGTCACCCTTAGGGTATTCCTTGCTAGACCCTGGGCTCCGTTCACCCAGGGTACACTGGGACATGGCTTGGCCATGGCTGCTCAGATGTGACCTTAGTAAAGACCTCTGGCTCTGGGTAGGTATTGCTCACTGGGCTTTGTAGTCTCTGAAGGGCCTTCAACCTACTCACCACAAAGGGCAGGGCAAGCACCCTGCTCCCTCATCCCTGTGCCTCTAATTTTTAGGGGTCCTCCTTCTTGGGGAGCCAGTCCGCTGGGAGACAAACCTGCAGCTGATTATGGATGTCCTTCTTAGCAACGGCAACCCCGGAACTGGCCTGGCAACAGCTCCGTATCCCCACCTGCCTGTCCTGGCTAGCAACATGGACCTCCTGTGGATGGCTGAAGCCAAGATGCCCAGGTGAGAACACGGTGTCCTGACCTTTAACTCATGAGCCTTGAAGGGGCCACCATAACCTGGCCTCTGAGGGTAAAAGTTTTCAAGAGTTACTTCATATCAATTATTAAACTAAAACTACAGACTGCTGAGCATGAAGATGTGTTGAGCGAATTTTAATATGTGCCCATCCCTGATGACCTCAACACACCACCAAATGGGTGGCTTTAAGGGATACCAGTGGATACACAGTCAGTGGGTACGCAGTCAGTGGGTACACAGTCAGGGGCTACATTGTCGGTGTGCAGTCAGCAGGTATGCAGTCAGTGGCTACTCAGTCAGTGGGTACGCAGTCAGTGGGTACACAGTCAGGGGCTACATTGTCGGTGTGCAGTCAGTGGGTATGCAGTCAGTGGCTACGCAGTCAGTGAGTATGCAGTCAGCAGGCATGCAGTCAGTGGCTACGCAGTCAGTGGCTACGCAGTCAGCGGGTACGCAGTCAGTGGCTACGCAGTTAGTGGGTATGCAGTCAGCAGGCATGCAGTCAGTGGCTATGCAATCAGCAGGTACGCAGTCAGCGGGTACGCAGTCAGCAGGTTTGCAGTCAGCGGGTTTGCAGTCAGTGGGTATGCAGTCAGTGGCTACACAGTCAGCGGGTATGCAGACAGTGGGTACTCAGTCAGTGGCTACGAAGTCAGTGGGTATGCAGTCAGCGGGTATGCAGTCAGTGGGTATGCAGTCAGCGGGTATGCAGTCAGTGGCTACGCAGTCAGCGGGTATGCAGTCAGTGGCTACTCAGTCAGTGGGTACACAGTCAGTGGCTACTCAGTCAGTGGGTACACAGTCAGTGGGTACACAGTCAGTGGCTATGCAGTCAGTGGGTACACAGTCAGTGGCTATGCAGTCAGTGGGTACACAGTCAGGGGCTACACAGTCAGTGGTTACACAGTCAAGGTTCTTCTGCATTTGCTTTCATATGCACCCTAGGGATGGAAAAGCTGGGACCATAAACCAGGATTATTCCTGTGCTGTAGAGCCAAGAGCTGAGATCAGCTCTGTGGCACCTGTGTCATGGCCTTTTCCGGGCTGATGGGTAGCTCTTTTGTGGCCCTCAGGGAGCCTGGCTGTGAAGCCAGCTAACGACAGGATATAGCATCTTCTCACTCTGTCGTGGACTTCTAGAGGCTGTGTATAGTCAGCAGATGGTGGTTTAGACCCAAGACTTGACCTCAAAGAGGAGGACTTCCTTCCTGTGACTCTCCCTCTCTCCCTCCTTTGCTTTCTTTTTCTGTGAGCTAAGATGGCACTACACCATATAGCCTAAGTTGACTTCAGCTCATTACCTTCCTGCCTCAATTCCCTGTAGTTTCTGTCACATTTAAGGTGTATCCTGTAGCCTGAGGTTAGATATTTTCTCTGAGTTAGTGCCTTGGTTTGAGTTTTATTCCTATGAAGAGACACCATGACTAAGGGAATTCTTATAAAGGAATACATTTAATTGGGGCTGACATACAGCTTCAGAGGCTCAGTCCATTATCATCATGGTGGGAAGCGTGGAAGCGTGCAGGCAGACATGGTGCTGGAGGGGCTGAGAGTTCTAATCCTGAACGGCAGGCAGCAGGAAAGGACTGGGTGGAGCTGGATCATAGGACTTCGAAGTGACACTGTTCTTCCAACACCTCCTAATAGTGCCACTCCCCATGGGCGGGGCATCCAAACACTGCCTGGTCAAGCACCACAGCTGTGATGTGCTGATTCAGGATGGGGTCAGGCGAGGGTTAGGCATGTAGCCGCCAGCTGAGAAGCGCGGAGGAAACAGTTCATGGACCAGATTTGAGGTAACTTCTGTTTTTATTCAAAGAAGCCATATTTTTTTCCACACAATTATTTTTATATTGTTTTGAGACAGAGTCTCACTCTTTAGCTTTGATTTGTCTGTGACTCACAGTGGAGTCCAGGCTAGTCTTAAAAATCATAATTTCCTCCACCAGCCTTCGAGTGCTGGAATTGCAGGCATGTGTCACCATGTCTGCCTCTGTTTACTCCGTGACCCCAAAGTTAGCTGGTCAGTGTGGTACACAGCAGTAATTTTGGCAAGGGAAGACAGAGGCAGGAGAGCCACATGTGTGACACTATGTGGCTTCATGTATAGTTCCAGGCCAGCCTGGGATACAGCAAAATCCTGCTTCACAAAATAAAAACAAAGAAAATGGAATTCTTTTGTTGTTGTTGTGATGTTGTATTGTTTGAGATAAGGTCTCACTGTTTAACCTGATTGGTGTTGACTTTGGCCAGTCAGGAAATCTGATTCTTAGGAGACCTGGGATTTGAGGACTTGAAAGAACAGGGTGGACTGTAGTCTAATGCTGTGGGCAGCCTTACTTCAGTCTCAGTGCACTCAGTTTTATACACAACTGTGACAAAGCAGTGACCCAGGGAAGGTCGGGTGGTTCAGACAAACATGTAAATAAACACCAGTGAGCGCATACTAAATATTAACAAAACAGCACAGCCCTTTCTCAGAACTTCCTCAGGACAGACCAACTTAAGCACAATCGCCTGGCGCACACTATAGATTATGTCCGGGAAAGCATGAAAGAGAGGCAGGAGGCCATGTCCAGATGCAGGGCACACTGATCAGAGTGGCTTCTATAGCTGTGTTCTGACATCCAACAAGAATCCATCAGTTTATAAGCATGCCTTATAAATTGAATGTAAATGTTTGCATCGGAGGCACAAAATCATATCCAGGAACAAAGCGTACCTCTTCTTTTTTTCCTGGAGCCTCTATCACAGTTCCCCATGATATTGTTCACCATGGCCAGTCTTTGACTGAGTTGACAGTTGGCCTGGAGTCTCCTTTGTAAGACAGGCTGAACTTGAACTTGAAGAGATCTGTTTGCTTCTTTTTTTTTTTTTTTTAAAGATTTATTTATTATATGTTATTACACTAGCTGTCTTCAGACACTCCAGAAGAGGGAGTCAGATCTTATTATGGATGGCTATGAGCCACCATGTGGTTGCTGGGATTCAGCCCTGGTCTGTTTGCTTCTTGACCTCCCAAGTGCTGAGATCAAAGGCATGCATCACCACACCCAACCAGGAAATGAAATTTGTATGTAAACAAGGGACATTGACATGGTGTCTGTTAGGGATGAGCCAGCACTGAAGACAGAACACAGAAGCACTTTACACACGGTGGCGTGCTGGCTTTCTTATTTAAGAAGTTAGCAGGGGCTGGTGAGATGGCTCAGTGGGTAAGAGCACCCAACTGCTCTTCCGAAGGTCAGGAGTTCAAATCCCAGCAACCATGTGGTGGCTCATAACCATCCCTAACAAGATCTGACTCCCTCTTCTGGAGTGTCTGAAGACAGCTACAGTGTACTTACATATAATAAATAAATAAATCTTTAAAAAAAAAAAAAGTTAGCAATCAGGCTGCATGCAGCTCTTTATTCAGGACACATACGCCTTTCTGCCCCACACTCCTTAGGCTTTGCCTGTATAATTCAGAATGGCTGCCTGTTAGCCATCATACTAGCATTTCAGAGGGCAGGAAGCAGTAGAGTGGGCTGTTAGCTTGTAACACTTACAGAATACTTGAATAAACAACTTAAAAGGAGAAAGATTAATTCCTGCTCTGTTGATTTGGTGCTTGTGGTGACCCTAATATTGTGCTAGGAAGCAAGTTGTGGAGCCAAACTGTCCTCCTTTGATAGCTAGGAAGCAGGGAGGTAGAGAGGAGGGGTGCATTTTCTGTTAGGCTCAGCTTGCTGAAGACTGTAGTGCCAGCCAAGGGATCCTCATCTGGGACCAAGCCTTGAACTGTGGGGCTGTGTAATGTCAGCAAGAGCATGCCTCCTTGTTTTCAGGACCTTGTGTCACAACCAGGCCAGCACCTCTGCTTCTGTCGACCGTGCAGTGGGGCTTATGTGTGCACTGTATAGACAAGTATACAGTCTCCCCACACCTAGCTGCAGGGGAGGCAGTGAGCACACTCTGGCAGCCAACAGTCGTGGAACACCAGTCTTGGGTTTGGGGGCCAGGTAACATGGCATCATGGGTAAATTCCTGCCATCAAGCTGACGATCTGAGTTTGAGCCTTGGGACCCATATAAAGTTGGAATGAGAGACTGACTCCAGAAAGTTGTCCTCTGACCTCCATATGCTGACTGTGGCACATGTGGGTAGAAAACCCCAAACACTATGAGGGAGCCTTTCAGGGTTTTCACCCTAGTTTTGCCTGCTGTTACCTCAGTTTCTTCATGTGAATGACTCTAGGGGAGGGATAACAGGTCGGTTGCCTGAAGACAGCTTAGAGTGGCAGATGGCCTCAAGGCTGAGTTGCTGAGGTCTCTTCTTGGGCAGGTTTGGTCATGGCACCTTTCTGCTATGCCTGGAAACCATCTACCGGAAAATAACAGGCAATGAGCTGAAATACGAGGGTCTGATGGGCAAACCCAGCATCCTTACTTACCAGTATGCAGAGGACGTGATCAGGCAGCAGGCTGAGAGGCGGGGCTGGGCCGCCCCCATCAGGAAGCTGTATGCTATAGGGTAAGTCTCTCCATTATCATAGCTTCTTTTCTTTCCCTCTGCCCACACCACGCTGGCTTCCCCGAAGCTGAGTCACACCACCCCCAGGCTGGTCTCTGCTCTGATAACTTCAAAACACTAACCTTAGCTTTTCTCTTCTTTGCCCTCCGGTATTGCTGCCCTGCCAGTGATAACCCTATGTCTGATGTCTATGGTGCCAACCTATTCCATCAGTACCTGCAAATGGCCAACCGTGGAGAGGAGGAACAGCAGACTGGTGGACAACAGAAGCAGCAGCCTTCAGCAACCCGGAGTTGTGCTTCCATCCTGGTCTGCACTGGCATATACAGTTCTCAGGACCCAGGCTCCCAAGTGCCTACTCCTGGGAGGGAAGAGCTTCCATTCCACGGGCACCGAGACTTCAGCTTCAGTCCAGGGCTCCTAGAGGCCTCTCACATTGTCCATGATGTAAACGAAGCTGTGCAGCTGGTTTTCCACCAGGAGGGTTGGGCTTGAGGGGAAGGAGATGTAGCAGAGGCAGAGGGAGGGGGCTGTTGGGACATGCTCTCAGGGAATCCTGTGTGCCCTGCTGAGGTCTGGGTCACAGGCACCAAGTCCAAGCCTGGTTTCCTGCCATTACCTCCTGGGACAGAGAAGACTGCGGCTTCAGTGGGTACCGAAAGCCCTTGGGACAGCATCTCAGGAGAAGGGATGGACTTCTGGGCCCTTCCTGTGCGTCTCTTGCAGTCTGACCTCATGCTGGTCCCTTTACCTCTGTGCCTCAGTGTCATCCTCTCAGCAAGGACCTTCTTTCTCCAGACAGCTCCAGCTGTCCTGGAACTCACTGTGTAGCCCAGGTTGTCCTAAAACTCAGATCTGCCTGCCTCTGCCTCCCCAGTGCTGGCACCACACCTGCCTTAGTCAGGACAGCACAGTGCAACATTATGTGGAAACTTGTGGAGAGCCTTTGGTCACACTGAAGGAAGCACGGTGCCAGGGAGGGGTGTGGCTGGCACTCTCCATAGTGTTTACTGTATTTTAGAGTGTTGCCTAGAGACTTCAGGGCTTTTTTTTTTTTAATTAAAAACTATCCTAATATTTGTTACAGTGTGTCTTGTGAGGCTTTGTGTGGAATGTGCTAGAAGCCCTGTGAGGGGAGGCTTGGGACAGTGGTACACAGGGCACTCTTCATGGGTTGAAGGGTTTGTGGCATTTCATTCCCTAAGTATGGCAGGTGTATTAGTCAGGGTTCTCTAGAGTCACAGAACTTACAGATAGTCTCTATATAGAAAAGGAATTTATTGATGACTTACAGTCTGCAGTCCAAATCCCGACAATGGTTCAGTAGTAGCTGTGGATGGAAGTCCAAGGATCTAGCAGTTGCTGAGTCCCACACGGCAAGAAGGCGAAAGAGCAAGAGCCTGACTCCCTTCTTCCAATGTCCTTATACGGTCCCCAGCAGAAGGTGTAGCCTAGATTAAAGGTGTGTGCCACCACACCTTTAATCCCAGATGACCTTGGACTTGGAGATCTCCCTGTCTTAATCTTCTGGATTCAATCACCACTGTGTCTCAAGATCTCCATACCAAGATCCAGATCAGAAACTTCTATCTCCCAGTCTCCAGATTAGGTTCACTGGTGAGCCTTCCAATTCTGGATTGTAGTTCATTTCAAATATAGTCAAGTTGACAACCAGGAATAGCCACCACAGCAGGCATCACCTCCTCCTGCTGTCTGCCCTCCCATCCCCAGGTGGGACTCTGTCGAGTAATGCCTAGTCAGCACTATTAACCTTCTGTCCCCAAAGAGGAGTCCCACTCCCTTGTCTCTCCCACAGCCTTGGCATTTGTCAGATTTCCTACTGCTACAGTTGGGATGTTGACTGCCTTTCAGAGGCCCATGTGTCAAAGGCTCGCCCCCCCCATCCCCACCCCCAATGTCGGAGGACCTTTCACTAGGTAGGGCCCAAGATTTAGCCTTGGCACATGGCCCTAGTCTCAGCATTCTGGAGGCTGAGACAGGATTTTGAGCTTGAGGCCTACCCAGGACACAGCAGAATATTGTCTCAAGAAATTCAATAAAAATAAAGAATAAAAAAATTAAAGAAACCCTGGCTATCAGACTCAGGGTTCCTGCCCTTGTCTTACTATGACAGTCACTTGGTAGGGCATGAACTCCATTCCCTCAGCCTCCCTCCCTCCCTTTCCCCTTCCCTCCCCTTCCCTTCTCATCTGTCTGCCTCCGCCACCCAGGTGCTGAGATTATAGAGTACACCGCTATGCCCGGCTTTCCTTTTTTTTTTTCTTAAAACCCTGTCGGTTGGCTGCCTCTCACTAACTTCTCGACAGCTCTGGGTGCTTCGTTGTTTAGAGGTGAGGAGCAAAGGAGATGAGGGGGTAGCTCATGACAGAGGAGAGGCTTAATGAACAATTGCTCCACGCCCATTCCCTGAGGACCAGAGCTCAGCCACGCCCAGAGCCAAGCACACCCACTTCTATCTAGCACCTCACAAATAACGCAGTTTCTCCTGACTCATCCCATTACAGAGGGTTGTGAGCCACTCTGTGGTTGTCAGGAATTGAACTCAGGACCTCTGGATGACCAGTCAGTGCTCTTAACCGCTGAGCCATCTTTCTAGCCCCTAAGTTTTTTGAAGTACAGAAGTTCTCCTACAGAACCATTTCCTAGGCAGTAGAAAGCCCAGGCTTAGCATTTTCTGACGACAAAAAAGTCTCAGGGCTGCCCTTGAGGATTTGGGGGTTTGTTCCCACCATCCTTGGTTCTATGCGTTCCACGAGGGGTGAAAGGGGCAAAGAGTTAGTGCCCTTCCCTTTGAAGAACTTTCCAGAACATTTCCAGGACTTCTAGTTCAGTTTGTTTGACTACAGTGTGGTCTCCCAGGCACCACTAACTGCAAGGGACAGGGACAGAGTACAGTGATACTTAACAAAATTCAGGTTCTGGCGCCAGAGAGAGGCTCAGTGGGTAAAGGTGCTTGCTACAAAACCTGATAAGTTGGATTCTATCCCTGCCTGGGAGCCACATGATGGAAGGAGAGAGCTGACTCCTGCGCGTTATCCTGTCTTCCCCTTGTACACTGTGGTACATGTGCCTTCCTCCCCGGAGAAAATAGTTGCAGTAATCTTTCAAATGTTAAAATGAGTCAGGCTCTACATAACAGGATTGATATTAGAGTGCATGCTGGACCAGAACCAAGGAATGCAGCCACAGCCTGGTCCAGGAGGCACCGAACTGTTAATGTTACTGTTGCTGTTGCCAGGGGCTGGAGCTCTGGGCCCTGAGTGTGCTAGGCAAGGAAGTATCCCATCCCTGAACAGTACCCTCTGTGATGCTTGGTTGGTTTTATTTTTTTAAATTTACTTTTTGTTTGTTTTTGAGACAGGGTTTCTCTGTGTAGCCTGGCTGTCCTGGAACTCACTCTGTAGACCAGGCTGACCTCGAACTCAGATATCCACCTGCTTCTTACCTCCCAAGAATTGGGATTAAAGGCGTGTACCATCACCACCTAGCTTTTAATTTACTTTTTTAAAAACATGGTTTCAGGGCTGGAGAGATGGCTCAGCAGGTAAGAGCACTGACTGCTCTTCCGAGGGTCCTGAGTTCAAACTCCAGCAACCACATGGTGGCTCACAACCATCCGTAATGAGATCTGACGCCCTCTTCTGGTGTGTCTGAAGACAGCTACAGTGTACTTAGATATAATAATAAATAAATCTTAAAAAACAAAAAAACCCATGGTTTCGTGAACCCTAGGCTAGTTCAGAGCTTGCCGGGTCATCTGGGTGACTCTGACCCTCCTCCCACCACCTGCTGTGCTACACACATCATTCACTCAGTGCTGAGTGCTGCACAGGCCTTTGTGCATTCCAGGCAAGGCTCTATCAACTGAACCATTACCTCCCCCCCGCCCCCCCATGTGCACATGCATGCGCATGCGTGGGAGGGGTTGAGTATACATGGATACCTATGTTCGTTTGGAGGTCAGAGGTCAGTGCTAGTGTCTTCCTCAATTACTCTCCACCTAATTTTATTTTTGTTTAATGTTTACATTTTTATTTCCGTGTATGGTTGTTTTGTCTGCATGCATATCTGTGTACTACATACCATATTTGTGATTGGTGCCCGGGGAGCTCAGAAGAGGATATCAGATCTCCTGGAACTGGAATCACATATGTTAATGTCCTTGTGGATACTAAGAATCACCGTGGGTCACCTGGAAGAGCAGCGAGTGCTTGTAACCTCTGAGCCACCATATTTTGTAATACAAGGTCTCTTCCTGAACCTGGAGCTCACAGAATTGGCTAGTCTGGCTGGCCTGTGAACCCTGGCTAGTCTGGCTGGCCTGTGAACCCTGTAATCCTTCCGTCTCAACCTTCCCACTACTGCTGTAATCGGAAGAAGCCACCACATCTGGCTCCAAATTTTGAAAAGCTTTATTTACTCTGTGTATGTGGTGTGCGTGTGCTGGGGCAAGTGTGTGCAGGTCAGGAGCCAACTTTGTCAGCTTGGTTCTCTCACCTTTATGTGGATTCTGGAAGTTGAGATCAGGTGGCCAGGCTTGTGTGGGAAGCACGTTTAATTTACCTGATGAGCCATCCCCACAGCCTAGAGTTTTTAAATGAGCATCAGGAGTTCATAGAGTTTGGAGCCTCACAAGCCCCACTATGCAGAGGCAGTTCTCAACCATATTCCATTTCTTACAAACAAGATCCAAAGGCAGAAGTCATGCAGTTACGCCTTTCAGAAACATAAAGGCATGTTGTTTGGCATCATGGTAACGACCGAACAGTGGCAGCAATTCCATTCTTGAGTGGAAACCAACTGAAATCAAACGAGAAGTGGGGTGGCGTGGGGCAGGGGACTTCCAGAGGACCTGGGCTCTATTTCCAGGACCACTGGGCAACTCAAAACCACCTGCAGCTCTGGTCTCAGGGAATTCAGTCTCCTCTCCCTGGCCTCTGCAGGCACAGCACAAACATGGTGCAGAAACAGAGATGCCGGCAAACAATTTTTTTTTTTTTTGATACAGGGTTTCTCTGTATAGCCCTGGCTGCCCTGGACTCACTTTGTAGACCAGGCTGACCTCGAACTCAGAGATCTGCCATGCCTCTTGTTTTTAAGAGGGACTAGGCCTGTGGTCAGTCTTCTAACTGGGTCATTTGTACTCCCAAGACCTCCCCAGGCTGTGGGCTTCCTCTGTCTTTCTCCAAGCACTGCCCAGTGGAGCCACAGTCCAGGAGCGTCTCCTTAGGTCCAGCATGTTCAGTTTATATGGAGTGCAGCTGTGTATTCAAGGGAACAGGAGGGCAAAGCCAAGCGTGGCCATGTGAGGGCACCAGGACTAGTGTGGGTCCTTTGGCAAGGTCCTAGGGACTGCTGTAGCACTGGCCATTCTTCCCTCTTGCTTGTGTTCTTAAAGACATCATGCAGGATTCCTGGCTTCCCGCCAGCAGTTCTAGTCCTGTCCCTGAGGGGCTAATTGAGCTAAATGAGAAGTGGAAACAATGCATAACCAACTGCCTTCATTTGCTCAATTACAGTGAAAAGGTGACCTATACAAGTTTTGATGGAGCAACAAAAGGCTGCGAGGACAGCCAGGGCTGTATAGACCCTGCTTCAGACAAACAAAAACAGCTGGGCGGCAGTGGCACACGTCTTTAATCCCAGCACTCTGGAGTCTGGTGGATCTTTGTGAGTTCAAGGCCAGCCTGGTCTACAAATGGAGTTACTGCACATACAGGGCTATATAGAACTGTCTCAAAGCCAAACAAATGGGGGCTGGTGAGATGGCTCAGCAGTTAACTCCGACTGCTCTTCCAGAGGTCTGAGTTCTCATTAACACACATGGTGGCTCACAGCCATCTGTAATGGGATCTTATACCCTCTAGACAGCTACAGATATCAAATAAATAAATAAATCTTGTGGGCTGGTGAGATGGCTCAGCAGGTAAGAGCACCCGATTGCTCTTCCGAAGGTCCTGAGTTCAAATCCCAGCAACCACATGGTGGCTCACAACTATCTGTAACAAGATCTGGCGCCCTCTTCTGGAGTGTCTGAAGACAGCTACAGTGTAATTACATATAATAAATAAATCTTTAATACAGTACTTTTAAAAATAAATAAATAAATCTTGTTTGTTTGTTTTTGTTTGTGTTTTGTTTTTTTTTGAGACAGGGTTTCTCTGTATAGCCCTGGCTGTCCTGGAACTTACTCTGTAGACTAGGCAGGCTGGCCTTGAACTCAGAAATCCGCCTGCCTCTGCCTCCTGAGTGCTGGGATTAAAGGCGTGCACCACCATGCGTGCCCATAAATAAATCTTTAAAAAACCATAAAAAACCAACAAGTAAAAGGCCAGATATCAATTTGAATGATATGTAAGCCCTTTAAAAACTATTTTTGTGTGCTTTATAACGCAAGGTGACCTTGAATTCCTGGGCTGCCCTTGACTTGCAAGTGCAGAGATAAGTATATGCCACCATGACCTGGCTTTTATCACCCTTCCCCACTTCAATTTAATCCTTCCTTGGGATGAAAGCCAGGAAATGATACATGGTAGGCAACAAACCTGTCGTTTGCTTTATTTCATGTTGAGGAGATAGGTTTCACTGTGTTGTCTAGGCTGGTCTTGAACACTTGGACTCAAGTCTCTACCTCCCCAGTGCTAGGACATCGGGCTTAGTGAAGTTATCAATTCGGGACCAAGCATCTGCGAGGCATGGCAGTGAACAGATTCAGTCACTGAGGCACTTTGAGTGGTCCACTGATGGCAGACCCCAGGGTTGATGAGGAACACCTCTGGACTGCCTCATGCAGGTGCAGGGAGCATGTTAGTAATCAGGACACCCTACAGAGCTGGGGTTGCTGTGGCAACCGGATGCTGCCTTGAGGGAGGAATTTTAAAATACCTCGACTAAAATAATTTTGTGTGTGTGAGTGTGTGTGTGTGTGTTCCAGACATTCTGTCATTTGCCAGTGCTCCCTGTTCTGCTGAGGTGGGTCATGCTAGGGTGCCGCCAGTGCTCCCTGTTCTGCTGAGGTGGGTCATGCTAGGGCGCCTCTTTCTCTGCCTGGGGCTCTTGGCAGCTTCTGGGGCCTGGAGGTGGGAAGATGTCTCAGAGTGTGACTCGCTAGGAAGCTGACAGAACTTTGGCAAGCATTTGCTTCCAGGTTCCTCCAATTCTTGCTTCCAAAGCCTGTGCCATTTTCTCTTTGGAGAATAGACACTCTTCTACCGCCCCCTCTCCGACTCCCAACACTTCTTACATAGCCATGGTGTTCCTTGGGCGCTCTCTTTGGAGGGCAGGGCACATTCTTCTCTTGGTCTGTTTCTTTGCTCCTTCTTCTTCTACTACTCACCCAGCAAATGCTGCAGGGCACCCACAAGCAGGTTGTGTGGCAGATAGACGAGGCTCAGTAGCCAGCTAGCAAATCAAGCTTTATGTGAAACTGGATCTTGAGTCTCTATTTGGTCTATATTTGTTGCGAAGCATCTGGTTTTAGATGAACGTCGTGCCAAGCCCATCCTTGTGTGCTTGCTTTCATTGTGATGAGCCTATGTGTGGTGGCTATTCTTGGTTGTGAACTTGACTATATCTGGAATTAACTAGAATCCAATCAGCTGGGTACACTTGTGTCTTAGTATCCTATTGCTGTGAATAGACACCATGACCAGAGCGACTCTTGTGAAGGAAAACATTTAAATGGGGCTGGCTTACAGTTACAGAGGTCTAGTCCATTAGCATCATGGTATGAAACAAACGTACAGACAGACATGCTGGAGAAGGTGCTGGGAGTTCTACATATGGATTGGCAGGCAACAGGAAGAGAAAGTGCCGCACTGGGCCTTGCTTGAGTATAGGAGACTTCAAAGCCCAACCCCAGTGACACTTCCTCTCACAAAGCCACACCTACTCCAGTGAGGCCGTGTCTCCTAAGAGCGCCACTCCCTATGGGCCAAGCATTCACACACTTGAGTCTATAGGAACTGTACTTATTCAAACCTCCGCAGCCTGTGAAGAATTTTTCTTACTTAAATCATTGAAGTGGATGCCTGGTGGTGGTGGTGGTGGTGGTGGTGGTGGTGGTGGTGGTAGTGATGGTGATGGTGGTGGTGGTGGTGGTATATGCCTTCAATCCCAGCTC
>NC_034591.1:136043827-136060277 GCF_900095145.1 Mus pahari | reverse complement strand
TAGTGCCCTTTAACCCCAGCAGAGACTGCATTCTCATTAAGCTGCCCACAGGGTGCATGTCAGGAATGTCCTCTTGGGGGCCCTGGCTTCACTGGTGATGGTGGTGGTGGTGGTGATGGTGGTGGTGGTGGTGATGGTGGTGGTGATGGTGGTGGTGGTATATGCCTTCAATCCCAGCTCTTGGAAGGCAGAAGCAGGTGGATCTCTGAATTTGAGACTGGTTTACAGAGTGAGTTCCTGGACAGTATCTTGAAAAACAACAACAACAACAACAAAAATCATTAAAGTGGGGAGACCCGTCTTTGATCTGGATCTTTTGAGGGGGAGACCTACCTTTACCCTGGCCCACACCTAGCGGCAGCCTATAAGGGACAGGGAAGAAGAAAGCTTTTGCTCTTGGCCTGCTTGTTCTTGTTCTGCTTACAAGTCCATCCCTCCACTGGCATCAGGGCCTGCTTCTTTGGGATTCTGGTGTATGCCGAAGACTGGCTGATATGCCCAGCAGCTATTGATTGTTGGAATTTCTGTGGGAAAGGTCTTGGCCATTGGTGGACTACCTGGACCACAGCCTGTAAGCCACTCTAGCAATCCTATCACACACCTCCACATGCACATGCATGTGCACGCACACACAAATGCACCCATGCACACACACACACACACACACACACACACACACACACACACACGCCTTTACTTAATCAGTACTGTTCCTCTAGAAAGCCCTGACTAACACACTATGCTTGTCAAGTTAGTGGAGACCCTGTGTGCTGAGCCCCAAATCAGCCTCACGGATGGCAGGAAACCGGGGCAGTGAGTAAGCTCTGCAAAGTTGGTGGAGAATGTATAGCCAGCCCTGTAAAGTGGCTGGTTATAGCTGTGCAGTGGTTAATGACTATGGTGAGTAATCTCAGGCCAACAATGTCATTGGAGGATACCTCAGATGCAAGGAATGAACAAATAAAATGGGCTCACGTTCTTAAAGAGAGGAAAGGAAGGGCGAGGTCTGGAAGCCCCTGGAGAATCAGTGGTATTAGTTCATGCTGTGAAACCCAGTGCTCTCATTGACGCTGTGGGCCATGGGGCAGCAGTAGACACACTTGCACAGGAAGTACAGCTCGCATGCATCTGCTGGCTTCCTCACAACTTTTCCATCCACAACCCCAGCCTATTGGATGGTGCCATCCACATCAGAGGCAGCCTCTCCTGTCCCTCCCCAGCCACTGTCCAACATGTCAGTACTGCCTGGAGGTGCCACCACAGCCATAGCTGGAGATTCTAAATAGCTCTAATTCCAGTGGGATTGACAGCTAAGACCATCAGCCACACTTGGCTTCTGTGGTGGCTACTATTGTCAGCTTGACAAGACACAGAGCCCTCGTGGCATGTCTGGGAGGGATTTTCTGGATTCGATTATTTACAGTTGGAAGACTCACTCTCAATGTAAGTGGCACCTGCCAGTCAAATAGAAGGGAAGTCCAAGGTGAATGTTTGCTTTTTGCCTGCTTGTCTTCATGCCTTGGTGGTGAGTCGCACCAGGCCTGCTGCCGCCACACTTTACCAATAACAGAAGCAAGCCTTTTCTGCCGTCCAGTGTGTGTGAACTGAAGACCAAGTGGCTCTCCAGGAACCTCAGTCTTCCGTTCCAGACGGAGTCCTCAGGCTTCCATCCTCGTGGACTGAGCAGATAGAGGTTCTCAGCGTGAAGGTGGTCGCTGTTGGACATGCAGACTGTACAATGCAAGCCAGTCTAATTAGTCTCCTTTTAATATGCATGCAATCTATTGATTCTGGTCTCCAAAGAACTGCGGCTAATCAGCTTCTGTTGCTGAATCCTAAACCAGAGTTTCTACCCCGCCCTGGGCGCTGGCCAATTGGAGTTAAGAGCAACAAAGATGAAATACAGTAAGCAGGGCTGGAGAGAAATTAGGGGCGCTGGCCAGATGGTTCAGTGGGTAAGAGCACTAACTGCTCTTCCAGAGGTCCTGAGTTCAAATCCCAGCAACCACATGGTGGCTCACAACCATCTTGAAATCGGATGCCCTCTTCTGATATGTCTGAAGACAGCTACAGTGTACTCATATATAATAAATAACTAAATCTTAAAAGAAACACAGTAAGTAATAACTCAGGGTTATCTATAGGAAAGTAGATTCTAATAGCATAGAGGGTAGATATCTGCCCAGCTCTTGTGCTGCTTAAGGCTTATTGTAAATAATAAAAGTCATATGTCCTTTATCTGGGAACTAAATGATCAAGGAAGGGTAGAAACCCCAAACTGAGATTAAATAAATTCTACAACAAGCTTCTCTCTGTGGTAAAGGCAGGATTTGAACCTAGATAATCTGCCTTTAGAATACACTCACCGATAAATTACCCCAACAGAAGCAATTTAGAGGAGAAAGGGTTCATTGTGCCTCACGGTTTGCAGTTACAGTCCATTGTGGTGGGGATTCAGCTTGCATCAGGAACTGCATCTACAGTCAGGAAAGAGACTAAAGAAGCTTGTGCTCAGCTACATTCTCATTGTTATACAGCCCAGGGAATGGTGCCACCCAAAGTGGGTGTCTCAGTTACTTTTCTGTGGCTGTGACAACACACCATGACCAAAGGCGACTTATTAGAGAAAGTGTTTAATGGGCTTATGGTTTCAGAGGGGCAGAGTCCATGGGATAGCAAAGGAATGGCAACAGGAGAGCTCATGGTCTGACCCACAAGCAGGAAGCAGAGCGGGAGGTGCGCTGGGAATGGCTCAAGTCTCAAAGCCCATCCCATGACACATCTCCAACAAGGCCACGCCTTCCAGTTCTTCCCAAACAGTTCCACTGGTGGAAAATTTGTTCACATGCTTTCCTTTAATTTCATACTCTGTTGAAAACTAGACATTTCAAAGTCAGGCAGTGGTGGAGCACACCTTTAATCTATCACTGGGGAGGCAGAGGCAGGTGGATCTGTGTGAATTTGAGGCCAGTCTGGTCCTCAGAGTAAGTTCCAGGACAGCCATGTGCACAGTACACAGACACGCTGGAAATACTCAGTGGTGGAATGCTAACCTGTGTGAGGCTCTGGGGCTCTGTCGCCTGCACCACAGAACAACAACAAGAGGAGCCAGGTATGCAGGCACACACCTTTAATCTCAGCACCTGGGACACAGAGGCAGGCGGGTCTCTGTGAGGTGAAGGGTCTGCGTGATGAGTTCCAGGTCATTCAGGGCTACAAGTGAGGCCCTGTCTCAAAACCAATATTGTTGCTTTCATTCTCTTTAGTTGAACTATACACTGCAAGGTTGCTATGTTTTGCTTAGCTCTTTGGTAAGATGGACATTTCTCTAATACATAGTTCACCAGCCAGCACCCATCCTCAGAGTCCTGGCTCTCCATCTTGCTTCTGGGATACTCTCTAGCCCCATCCCTCATCCCAAGCCCAGCTTCCTGCCAATATCCTTTCCTTCAGAGTGACTCTCATCTAGGCAGGCCTGGCTCCTGACTCAGACTTAGGGGATGGGGATACGGAACTTAGTCCACACCGCTCAGTGCTTGCTGGCTTCCCTACCCCTAAGAGGAACTTGCCTCCCCTTTCCAGAGAAAATCTGTGGAGCCCCAGCATCTCGCTCAGGCTGAAGCATGGGGAGACTGTCCCCATCGATGGTGGCATCAGCACGAGACTCTCACTAGGCAGCTCAGGGCGCATCCCAGGCTCTGTAAGAGCTCTCTGAAGCTGTGGGGATGCAGCACCTGTTCTCTGAGAGTGCACAGTAGTGTCAAGTCCTCAGTGAGCTGAGTCTCCTGCTTTGGTCTCCTCCATCTCCTGCCGGGTTTGCTCTTTGAGTGCCCTGCATGCTGATCATGACTGAAAACCGGTGAACTCTACTTGTCTGTTCTCAGGTTCACACAAGAGGCCTCTGCAGGCTCCTCACATGCTCTCACAGCTGCCTTTGAACCCGGACTTTATTCTTGCTCTCAGGGTGAGAGGCAGTGATTCCAAGCAGAGAAAGAATCTGGGAACAGGGCCGTGGTCAGTGCAAGGGAAGGCTGCCCTGCCCCACTGAACCTTCCTCCACCGCTGAGCTGGGCAAGTCCGCTTCCTCCCGGCTTGTCTCTAGTTCTTCGGGAAGGCCATGAGCCATTGGCTTTGTAGGTCAGAAGCACATGGTGTCATGTCGCCAGAGGAACTTTATCCAGCATCCAGGGCGTGAGGAGTGCTTGGGGAACCGGCTCTGACGGACCCCTTCCTCCCATGTCTATGAGCTTCTCACAGCTGGGTTTGTGAGGCAAGCTGGCACCCAGGCTGACGGACAGAGGTCTATAGGTAATCTGTTCTTCTTCACTGGTAATGTGGCCTGGACAGGTTGGGGTCGTTCTCTCCAAGTGTTGTATGGAAAGCATCCAGCATAGGACCATACACACACACACACACACACACACACACACACACACACACACGGTGGGGAATTGAATTTAGGACCTCTGCTCGCTCCGGTAGGCCCTGCTTGCTCAGGCCCAAAGATTTATTATTATAAATAAGTACACTGTAGCTGTCTTCAGACACACCAGAAGAGGGCATCAGATCTCATTAGGGGTGGTTGTGAGCCACAATGTGGTTGGTGGGATTTGAACTCAGGACCCTCGGAAGAACAGTCAGTGCTCTTACCTGCTAAGCCATCTTGCCAGCTCAATTTTCAGATTTCTTTACACACACACACACACATGGGGTGGGGTGATTTAACTGTAAACATATCAAAGGATCTAGAACCTTTGATATGAACAACCACATGAAGGTTCACAACCATATCTGTACAGCTCATATACATAAAATAAATAAATCTTAAAAAAAAAAAAGAAGCCTGAAAATTATCCAATCTAAAGAGAGGAGAGATGCCACCACTGGTACCATGGCCATAGCTCCGGCCACCAACTTGTTCCATGGTTACCCTGACTTATCCTGATCAGTGGCATGCTTGTGACTCAGAGCCTGGGCACCACAGGAAATTCAGCTAAAGAGTCGCTTAGAGAATCTGCTCTGTGGGGCTGAAGAGATGCTATAGCTCATTGGTTAAGAGCTTCTTTCCCAGGGGACTCAGATTTGACTCCCAGCATCCAAGTGATGGCTCACACCCATCTGTAACTCCAGCCCCACGGACTCCAATACTTTCTTTTTGATCTTTGCAGGTTCCAAGCATGCATATGGTACACAGAGCTACATGTAGACAAAACACCCATACACATAAAATAAGTTAGTAATAATAAAGTAAAAAGAAAGGTAACCCCACTGGCTGATAGCACACTTCAATGGACACTGAAAGTAAAATAATCTGGTCCTGGTGAATGAGAGGGTTCAGATGGGTCTGAGGCAGGAGCACCGGTGGTGGGGAGACTGGTCCTTCAGTGTTCTCAGGAGTCCCGATGCTTTTTCGTTGACTTCAGCCTTTTCCAGCTGCCTTCGCCTCTTCGTCCACTTCATTGACTTAACAAGGAATCTCAGGCCAGCTTCCGTGTTCACTGCTGGCTGGCATTTTCCCTGGGGAAGACTAGGAAGCTGGTCTATAATTACTCACATTAGAAGCTGGCAGCTCCCCAAGCCACGTTTCTACCTGGACTGGTTCAACCCAGACATGCTAAACTTGGTGGGATGTGCACAAGCAGAGGCTTCATCTTCCAAGCTGCCTTAAGAGGGTGGCCTTGGCACCAGCTGGCATGGCTGAAGCTCTCCTACCATGAGGCCTGTGAAGGTCAGATTTTAAAGTAACGCTTTGGCTCCCTGGTACAGTTGCAGTATAAAGCTTTAGAGGAGACCTCTGACTGCAGGCTTGACAAGGAACCTGGCTCAGATGCTGTGACTAGGTGGACCCCTGCGAGGTTGAGTAGTTGAACACCAGCTTCTTTAACTGAGTCTATACTGTGCCAGCCCTGGCCTAAGCTGCTTACACACACATGGTCTCTAAACGCAGTATTTCCTTAAAGGAAATGCCGATCCCTTTTTACAGATCAGTGTGAAACTCAGAGAGGTGGGCTAACTGGCTGAGCGGTGGACCTGCGGCCATGGGTTCCCATCCTTACACCTGCTCTGCCTTCTGGACAATTGGTCATAGGACCTTTCAAAGGTTGTCTGTGCCAGGATGGGGGATAGGGAGATTCTATAAGCCATAAATTCTACATGTTATGTGGGCCACGGATTTGTCCAGACATATCTCCAAGCAGCTAAAAAAAACCAAGTTTGGTTGAGTCAGATTCTTTGAAAAATTTCTCTCTGCTGGAGGTGGTGGTCCATGCCTTTAATCCCACCACTCAGAAGGCAGAGACAGGAGGATCTCTGTGAGTTTGAAGATAGGTCTGGGGTGTGCATGTGTGTGTGGAGAGAGAGAGAGAGAGAGAGAGAGAGAGAGAGAGAGAGAGAGAGAGAGAGAGAGAGAGATTTCCAGGACACACAGAGAAATCCTGTCTCAAAAAATGAAAACCAACTAACCAAAGAACAGCAAAGCATGCAGATAAGGCTAAGGCTGTGGGCAGCAGCATGGTGATCCCACCGTGGCAGGCAACTGTGGCAGCAGCTTTGAGGCAGTGGAATCAAGGCAGGGGACAGAGAGTCTGCAGGAGGAGGAGGAAGACGCATGCAAGTTCCTAACTTGCTCCTATGGACTGGGAGTGGAGCGACGCAGAAGCCCCAGAACCTTCGAGAGTCCCAAATGCTGTTGTAGTTTTCTTCTCCTCTACCTCTAAAAGCAGGACTTTACCTCCTGCCCTGCAGGGCTCCTATCTGGGGGAGGGGCTTTGGAGGGGGAGTGCAGTCCCTGGGCAGACTCAGCCCATGGAACAGGCAAGGCTGGCCTTGAACCTTCAATGCTCCTGTTTCAGGTTCCTGAGTACCTGGGGCTACAGAGGAGCTGGCCTGTGAGGCCAGGTTTGGCTGGAGTCTATTCATATGCATGCTTCCATTCCTCTAAAGATCCCCCTCCCACCTTCTTGGTCAGACATATTTTCCTGTTATTTCATCTCCTTCTTTAGCTTTTGTGTGTGTGTGTGTGTGTGTGTGTGTGACAGGGCCTCAAACTTGCTATGTAGTTGATGATGACTTTGGATTTCTGATCCTTCTGCTCTACCTCCTCAGACCTGGAATCAGATATGGGATGCTGGGGAGGAACCCAGGGCTGCATGCAAGCTAGGTACACACCTTCCAGAATACCAAAGATGAGCCTAGCCAAGTAAGCAACTACCCCACCCCAGGTCTCCAGAGCGGCTTCGTGCCCTGGCCCTGGCCTCCCTACCCCGGGACCAGGCAGTGGTACTTGCACCCCACCCTCTTCCTAAGCTCTTTTCTCAGCAATTATATTCAGGGAGCCTTTTCATTTCCTGGAAACTGAAGATCTCCAGGGGGAGGACAGCTTTGGATGTGTGAATACACAGTACTTGGTTGGGGGTGCTCATTCTGAATAATAGAATTAGGGGTGGTGTTTGTTTGGTTTGGTTTCTGGTGGTGTCTTGGAACCCAGGACTGGATGCATACAAGGCGGGTCGTTCTACCAATTGAGATACATCATCCCCTGGCTCCTTCTGGTTCTTTTTTATTTAACTTTTTAATCACTTCCATTGAGTTCTCAGGGCCTTACGGAAGGAGATGGCGGGATGGTCGGTGGCTGACAGAGGAGAAAGTTGGCCCGCGCTTCCTCCTGATAGGCAAGAAGGGACCGTGGTGCTTGGAAGCACGAAGGCGTGGTCTACACTGAGACCAAAGTCACCCAGCAGTTCAGGTTCAGCCTTTAGGGCTGTGGAGCTAGCGACTTCAGGGAACCTATGTTCCTGACCTGCCTGGCCTGATGTGCTTTCAACTCTACTCCGGCGCCTCAGTTCTCCCTCCTTTCCTTCCTGCTGATCCAGCCAGCCAGGCTTTCTCCTCCTCTATTCTCGCCTCCTCTCTCCCTCGAATCCAGTCCTGGTTTCCCCGCTGCCAGCTCCTTCGGCTGCCTGCTGGGCTCGCTCCCCTCCTCCGCCCCCGCCTCTCCGGTCCCGGCGGTCTGCTCGGCTCCCCGGCTCTCCCCCCAGCCCAGCCACCCGCGGCTCCACTCGCCCAGTCCGGCCGCTCCAGTCCGGATCTCTCTGCCTCCCGACCCGGGTGCGAGTTCCAGCAGCTGGCGAGGGGGCGGCAGCGGCTGTCCCGGGTTCCCCTCTGCCGCCTCGTCAGCCCGAGGTTGGCGGGGAGAGAGCGGCCGGGCAGCCCCTGGAGCCCCTACGAGGACAATGCACCCGGCGCTGGGCCACCCTCGCGCGCTCTCGTCCGCGCCCGCCTCCTTTCCGCCGCCCCCCGCCGCCGCCCGGCTACAGCCCCTCTTCCTCCGGGGGGGCTCCTCCCGCGGCCGGAGAGGCTCGGGCGACAGCAGCACCAGCACCAGCACCAGCCGCGGAGGGGGCGGCGGCAGACGCGGCGGAGGCGGCGGCTCCCCGAGCAGCAGCACAGGCGCGGAGCGAGAGGACGACGACGAGAGCATTAGCATCAGCAAGCCACTGGTGCCCGCCGCCGCCGCGCTCCCGGGGCCCCCGGCTCAGGCGGGCGTCCCAGTCTCCGCCACCGCGCCGGTCGCCGCCTCCTCCACTTCCACGCCCACCTCCTCCTGCAGCATGACCGCCGCGGACTTCGGCGCGGGCGCCGCGGCCGGCACCGTCGGGGGCCCCGGGAGCCGCTCGGCGGCGGGCGCAGGAGGCACGGGGACCGGCGGCGCCGCCTCCTGCTGCTCGTGCTGCTGTTGCTGCTGCGGCCGCCCCACTCGCTCGGGCCGCAGGGGTCGGCGCCGGGGCTGCTCGCCAAGCCCCGGGTGCCGCTGGGGCTACCAGGCGCTGTCTGTGGTGCTGCTGCTGGCGCAGGGCGGTCTGCTGGACCTGTACCTCATCGCTGTCACTGACCTGTACTGGTGCTCTTGGATCGCCACCGACCTGGTGGTGGTGGTGGGCTGGGCCATCTTCTTCGCCAAGAACAGCCGGGGCCGTCGGGGCGGCCCAGCGAACAGCACGCACAACCACCACCAGCTCCACCACCACTCGGCTCCGCCTCTGCACCTATCCGCTGCGGCGTCGGCGGGGGCCGGGGCCAAGGCCCGCGGGGGCCGAGGAGGTTCTGGAGGCTCCGGGGCCGGACCGGGGACCGTTGGGGCAGCGGGCGAGTTCGCCTTTGCGTACCTGGCTTGGCTCATCTACTCCATCGCTTTCACCCCTAAGGTGGTGCTCATCCTGGGCACATCCATCCTGGACCTCATCGAGCTGCGCGCGCCCTTTGGCACCACGGGCTTTCGCCTTACCATGGCGCTGTCCGTGCCGCTGCTCTACAGCCTAGTGCGTGCCATCAGCGAGGCGGGCGCGCCCCCGGGCTCGGCGGGTCCCCTGCTCCTGCAGCCACAGCAGCATCGCGCGGCGGGCTGCTTCCTGGGCACGTGTCTGGACCTGCTGGACAGCTTCACGCTGGTGGAGCTGATGCTGGACGGCCGTGTGCCGCTTCCGGCGCACCTGCGCTACCTGCTCATCGCCGTCTACTTCCTCACTCTTGCCTCTCCAGTGCTCTGGCTGTACGAGCTGAACACTGCCGCAGTAGCTACGTCCTGGGGCCAGGCCTCCGGGCCTGGAAGCTGCAGCCGCCTTTTGCGTTTGCTGGGCGGCTGCCTGGTGGACGTGCCCTTGCTGGCGCTGCGCAGCCTCTTGGTCGTGAGCTACCAACAGCCGCTGTCCATCTTCATGCTCAAGAACCTCTTTTTCCTTGGCTGCCGTGGCCTGGAGGCCTTGGAGGGCTGCTGGGACCGGGGGAGTTGGATATCCCCAAGTCGGGCCAGAAGCAGCTATGGTGCTCCTCCCTCTGCCCCTCCACCACCTCCTCCACCACCACCTCAGGGAGGTTCCCAGCGGGGCCACTTGGAAAATGAAGGGGGCCCTCATGGCTATGTCAACACTCTAGCTGTGGCCTCTCAGAATTGAAGCAGTGAAGGGCAGGGGCCCTGATCTTGGCTTTAGGGTTTCCGGTCGCCTTGGCTATGTTTGGAGGTAACAATTGATAAGGCAGAAGGCCAGTGGATTCTTCTGCACCCCATGGGTAGAGACTCCTTGGAGGGAGACCAGCAATATACCATGAGGAAGAAGGGCCCATGTTCACCACAGTCTTCCCTGTCCTCACATACAAGGGATTGGATACACGTGCCACAGGCTTTCCTCGCCTTCATCCTGATTCCTGTTCCTGCAGGGGGAGAATGGAGGAAAGGGGTTCAGGCAGGGATGGTGAGCGTTGGTGTGTGTGTGTGTGTGTGTGTGTGTGTGTGTGTGTGTGGTGTAGTATATTTTCTGGGTGTCAGTCCCATGCCCCTTGCAGTGGGAAGGAGATCTACAGAGGCCTTGCTTCGCAGCACACATACCACCATGCTTTCCTGCCTGAACCGATGACCGCCGTCCCCTCGATGGATGGAGTTGCTCGGTCGCTGTACTCCATGGTCTTCCTCCCTCCTGCTCCTCTCTGCTCAGCTTGGAGGAGGACCAAACACCCACCCTTTCTTGGGTGAGCACACATCTCTACCTCTGTGCTTCCATTTCCAGTGCATCACACACTGATGCTGCTTGAAAAAAAAAATTAAACACTCAGAAGTTGCATTCAACAGGGCCACTGGATCCCCTTGGGGTTTGGTGCCAGATATTACAGGGTCTGTGGAGTACCAGCCATTGGCTTGCTCTCCCTCCGTTCCTCCCTCTGCACCAGAATCATTATCCTTCCTGTGTTGGTGCTGGCCGGGTTGGGCTTGGGTTCAGAGCAACTGCTTTAGTGGGTTCAAATGTATGTGAGGTCAGGCCTCTTAGGGACCCGGTGGAGTAGCACCTGTGCCTCTAGAAAGCTTGGCACAGAGCAGAGAGGGTGTGTGACCTTTCACCTCTCCTCTGCTTCAGATCTCTTCAGGGAGAAGGCACACTGCAGAACCCTCCTGCCTAGCCTTCCCCAACAGGGTCCCCTGGAGAGGCTGTCCTTAGGACTGTCCTTCAGGGTTGGCTCCTGCAGGCTTCCCGAGGGATTTCATGCTTGGAGTCGTTAAGGAGGTATATGTATTCTGAGGGCAGTCAAGGTTCAGAAGGCACAAGGAGCCAGGCCGGGGTATACTCACCCCGACAATGGGATTTGAGGTGGTGGTGGTGGGGGGAACTTAAGAATTTCGGTTCCTCTCCTGTTTTGGGAGTTTTATGCGGCACAATGAACCTAAACAAGGGACCAGGAAAAAAAAATGATCTGTAGTTCTGTCTGTTACTTGCTAGGTTTGAATACCATACCAGTTTACTGTCCAGGCCTCTGGGGTAGTAGTCTTTGAGTTGGGGCTTGAAGGGTCTGGTCATAATGCTGCCGTAAAGGTAGCCAGAGGAGGAGCTGTCCTGGAGGAGGTCTCTGCTTCTATACCGTGTCTGGCCTTAGGCTGGGAGAACTGAGGAAGGTTCGCCAGCTAGGGTGGGGGACAGGCATCGCAGGGTCCTCTAAAGCCAAGCACAGGGGAAGGACCAAAGTGCCAAGTCACTGACTCGGCAGCCAGGCCCACGTCCCTCATCCCCCTTGCCTCTGTTAGGACCTACTGAGAACCAAGGGCTGCATGGGGCCCCTCTTATTCAGTTGCCCGGGGCTACAGGCTGAGGGTATCTATGTGAACAGAAGCACGGACAGCTGAGCTGGAACATTCGTGGGCCTGCCCAGCTAGCGTGGGCCGTGTGGAGGGTGTTTATAGTCTGTGCTCTACGCTCCTGCTCTCTCGACCTCGGCCAACTAGCTGCTTCTCACAGTAAGCCTGCCTTTTCTTCTCACCCTGGCTGACTCTCCTTCTGACTGGACTCAAGGTCCCGGGCCTAAGGCCCGGGCGGGGGCTGCAGCTGCTCCCACTGCTCTGATTGTGTCCCCCAGCTTCGCCATGTTTCTTGCTACCTAATTTCAATGACTGTGAAAAGAAATGATCTCTGAGCCATGGCCAGCTCTGGCTGGCCCCCAACCCACCTTCTTTCTACTGTTTGGATAGCTGTCCCTCTGCTGTGGAAATGCTGTCTGCTGCTGAGAGACTGACACTGGATTTAGGACAGAAGGCTGCCATTTCCTTGGTACATCAAGAGTCATGGTCACATGGCCATGTGTGAGCGAGGCCAGGGCTGCTGAGGACCTAGTGAGGGTCCAGCACGGCTCCTGTACATCATCTACGAGTCTTCTGTGAGTATCTGACTCAGGACTGGTCCCTTCCTCTGGGCTATTTATTTTGGCTCTTTTCAGTCATTCCCCTGTTCCATTCACACATGACCTACTAGTAAGGCCTCTTTGTTTCTTCTCTTGCTTTCTAGGGTATCTATAGATAGGGATCAGACTTGAGATGTCCCCAAAGTGTCATGACCAGAATAGTACGCTGTCCTGAAGCCCGATGAATGGATCGTGGAAGGAAGCCTGGGCTCAGAATTTAGCCTTGTGGGCTCCTAGCCTCTGAGCATGGAAGCAGAGGGCCTAATATCTGAGCTTCAAACGGTACCTGGTTTTTTTGTTTGTTTGTTTGTTTTTTGTTTTTCCCAAGTGCTGGGATCAAAGGCATGGGCCACAACTGCCCAGCTGGTACCTGGTTTTAAAAAACAAGTTAATTACTTTGTAGTACTGAGGATTAAACCCAGGGCCTCAGGCACGCTTGGTGAACGCTCATCAGCCTGCCATGCAACATCCCCAACCAAGTCTTATTCATTCTATGCTGTCTCTAAAGACTTGCACCTCACCTTTTAAACATGTCTTTGAGTGGGCGTCTCATTGTGTTCCCAGGGCTGGCTTAGAATTTGGGGGTTTAGGAGACTCTCTTTAGCCTCCCAAGGAAACAGGTGTGTCCTGTTTCATCCAACCAAGACTGTTCCTGTTAAACATGCCCTGGGAAGCGGGCAGGTGTGGGGACCCAGAGCTGGGACAGCAAGCCTGGAAGAGGCAGAGAAGTGGCACCTCGCTAGCATTCATCACATCCCCCCCCCCTTTTTAAAAATAAAACCAGGCTCTGTTCTGAAAATAAAAACTTGAGACTTGTGACAAGCTTCCTGTGTGGTTTAAGACCATTCCTGTCCTGATTTCCTCACTGAATTCTTAAATGTCACTGTGACATTTGTCATTATTTTTGTAGGTTGGTATTGGTGTTGTGGCATGTGATTCAGGGAGGCAGAGACTGGGGCCTGGGCCCCTGGTCGGGGGGGCCGTCTCAGACCTTCTGTTGTTTACAGAGGAATTTCCCAGTTGTTTCTGTTTTTCTCTTTTACTCCCTGAGGAACTTACCAGGGTGGAAAGCAGGAGAGATAATCTGCTTGCATGAGACAGATTCTCACTATACTGCTCAGACTGATTTCAAACACCTAGGTTCAAGGAATCCTCCTGCCTCAGTCTGCACAGTGGCTGGGACTACAGCAACATGCCTAGCAAGAAACCATCTGCTCTTATTGTGTGGCTCTGTGCTCAAGCAGAAGTATAGGATATAAATAAGGCCCGTGCTTCAAACAGCACAAAACACCAACAAACAAAAACACAGGAAGGAGGTTAAAGTTTCAGGCAAACCACTGGGATTTCATCCAAAGTTGTAGGGTCTGGAGAGATAACTCAAAAGTCAAGAGCACTGGCTTCTCTTCCAAAAGATGCAGGTTCAACTCCCAGAAACAGAAGGGGGGGTCAACCAGTCTCAGGGGACAACTCCAGTCCCAGGGGATCTGATGCTCTTGTCTGGCTTCCCCAAGCACCGGACACAGGTGGTGTACAGATATATAGATCAAACAAATAAATACATCTAAACATGTACACACAAAACAAAACAAAAATCAGGTGCCATGGTAGCTTGAAGGGACATGTTAAGAATGAAAAGAGGGGGGCTGGAGAGATGGCTCAGTGGTTAAGAACACTGACTGCTCTTCCAGAGGTCATGAGTTCAATTCCCAGCAACCACATGGTGGCTCACAACCATCTGTAATGGGATCTGACTCCTTCTTCTGGTTTCTCTGAAGAGAGCAACAGTGTACTCACATACATTAAATAAATAAATAAATAAATAAATAAATATTTTAAAAAGAGAGCAATGCACACACACAAAAGAGAATGAAAAGAGGGGGGAGAAAAAGTAGGGGTGCACACCTTTGATCCCAGCACTCAGGATCAAAGAGGCAGGTAGATCTCTCTGAGTTCAAGGCTAGCTTGGTCTAGGATCAAGTTCCAGGATAGCCAGGGTTACACAGAGAAACCCTGTTTCGAAAACCAAAACAAACCAAGAATGGAATGCAGAAAACAACTCCAGGACAATGTAACAGCACATTTTCATTTCTTCCTAAATCTGTCCAGGTCTGTTCAACATATTTAGACAACTCTTCCAGGTAAGCCAGCAGTGCCTGTTGGCTCTGGTCAGCTGGAGTTCCTCAGAGACATTCGGGAAAACTGGAGGAGGCTCTGGAGAACTGGTTTAGTGTGGGGCGAGGGAGGCCACCCCGGGGTAAACGGTGGTGGTATAGTACTGGTGCCAAGGAAGAGGATAAAACCACACCCTGGGGCACCAGGCCAAGGTGCAGAGCCGCTAGCTCATTCCTCAACAGTCACCTGTGGGTGGCTGCAGCTCCTTTTCCTGAAGCACCGCGGGATGAGAAGCTAGTGAAGGCTACCTGCAGTCACTCTAAGCCCAGGTCTGTCACCTCTTAGATCTTCACGTCACAGGAGCCTTCAGATGTCAGCTGCTCAGTGGGGTCAACTTTCCCTGTGTTTAAGCTCAGTTGTAGCTGAAAGCAAAACTGACTTCACTGTCTAAGCAGGTGCATGGAAGAGAAGAATACGGTCAACCAATGGAGGCATCTTGCCAAGGTGTGGTCACGCCCTTCTCAGGCCACGGTTACATCACTTTCTCCAGTCTGAGATGAAGGATCCTGGGGGCTAGCTCCTACTAAGGTGCCCATAACCCAAGGGTGACCCTTTAGGAAAAGTATCCAGGTGAGGAGTGGACAGGGCAGGCTGGACAAGAACTTAACTCATCCATAAGCAAAGAAACAGAGGATGTCAAGTTCCAATAACAAAGGCTCTCTCCATGCGGTGACCACCCACCTTCACTGTCCAAAATGGAAAGGGCTGGTGCCAGCAGAGGCCACAATAGAGAGAGCTGGAGGAAGAGGATGGCCCTGGGAGCCACTTGGGGATGGGGTGATGTGACAGCCAGGAGCATGCTACCTGCCAGCTCCTTTTTAGAGAGAGCAACCTGGAGCCTAGGAAAGTTGTTGATCTAAAGCTGCTCAGCTTCCGAGCAGCAGGGCCGGGATGCTCTTTGTAAGGAACTTTCTGTCTAACACATCTGACTTGTGAGACGCAAGTCCTGAGTTACAGCGCCAGTCTTGCACTGACTGTGCCAAAGAGCTCTCGGCATGTTGCTCCCTTACATGGGCTGGAGCCTACAGTGTCGCCTGTTCTTCCACTTACTTAGATACTCCCGCAGCTAACTGTCCATTACGTCTCCAGGATACTTCCCTCCTCCTTAGTCCCTACTTCATTTTCATGTCTTCTTGTCTTACTTGCGGACTGGGGATGCAACCCAGGGTGTCAGGCTTAGCGAGCCGTCTATCACTGAGCCACAGACCTTACCTGCTTCATTTTCACAGGTAAGTAAAACTAACTCAATCCATTTTCATCTCCCATCACAGATGTCAGCTCCCATGCAGCTGGAAGCGTGGCTAAGGGACTTGAGTGTGGGCCTTCCCAAGCAGTGCCAAGAAACTAGATCTGGACTGGAACACTCTATCAAGTGACACCCAGGTCACCTCTAATTGTCCCTTACTCCTTCCTTGTTCACACCCCTCCCCCCACACCTCATTTCTTGATTAGGTTCAAGACAGGAAAGTGCAGTCAGGAGCTTGCCTAGAGATGCAGTGAAATGCCTGAGGGGTACAGGTCCCATGTCCCTTCTGGTCCTGTGCTAACTGTTTTCTACTAAGTGTCACCCTGTTACTTTCTAGGAGATAGGCAAAGAGCCAAGAAAGCAGCTCATGGCAGCAGCAGCTGGCTTCTGTTGGTGGGGGTGCAAATAGATCTTAAACGACTTACATGTGTGAGTGGTTTGCCTGCATGTATGTATGTGCACTGTGAGCGTGCCTGGTGCCTGAAGAGGCCAAAAGATCACACTGGATCCCCTGGGGCTGGAGTTACAGGCGATTGCGAGCCGCCGTGTGGGTGCTGAGAACAGCCTGGGTCCTCTGAGAAAGCAGCCAGTGCTCTTCAGCCACCTTTTTCTGTTTTTTTTTCCTGAGGCATATGTGTGCTAGACAAGTGCTCTATTGCTGAGCTACACCCAGTCACCCAGACAGGGGTCCTCTTAGTCCTAGTTACTGGCGTGTGCGCCTACGCGCTCACGTGCCCTGCGCGCCCACGCACTCACGCGCCCTGCGCGCCCACGCACTCACGCGCCCTGTGTGCGCCCACGCACTCACGCGCCCTG
>NC_034591.1:136019824-136043687 GCF_900095145.1 Mus pahari | reverse complement strand
GCGCCCACGCACTCACGCGCCCTGCGCGCCCACGCACTCACGCGCCCTGCGCGCCCACCATGAAATCTGTGTTGAGATCAGATTCTCTCCTTCCAGGCAGGCCCTGGGGATTGAACTTAGGACATCAAAGCTTGGGGGGGCAAGCCCCTTGACCTGTGGAGCCACCTTTTGAAATTTGTTTCCTGTCTTGAGACAGGGTCTTACTATTACCAAGGTTGGCTTGGAATTCCTGTGAAGACTCAAATGTGGTACCATGTCAGGCCAAAACAGTTTCATTAGGCCCAGTTCAGGATAATGCAAGCAAAAGGGAATGGTTTTGATGTTCTTGATGATCTTGGCATTTGTCTGACAGCAGACACCAGTTTCTAGAATTTCTAACATTCATGATGAGCAAAGATCTCTAAGGAGGGAGCGGGATAAAGAACACAAAATAGCCAAAAAGCCCCAGAGAATTCTGATCCTAGTATATGGAAAATCTAGAACAGACGTGTCTAGAAGGTGGGAGAAGGCAGATGTGCTGCTACCCGGGGCTGAGGAGGTAGGGGAGGAAGGAGCACCACGCTTCTTTCCGGGGTATACGAGTGTTCTAAAGTCCATTACACTGCTTGTCACTGAACTCTGAATATGCCACACCACTCAGCTGCAAAGGAGCAGTTGTGAACTGTACGATGTATGGATGTCTCTATAAGACCTCAGGAGAAAGAAATCATGCAGAAGAACCAGTACTGATACGCTCTAATGGCAACAGCTAGAAGCTGAGGGTTGTGAGCCCTGAGTGGAGTAGGACATGGTGGAGAGCAATTCTGGGCTGATGTGGGGCTGATTTGCTGCTGGGAGAACTTACTTTTAAGTTCCTATCTGAAGCTGGGGTGGCAGATGCCATAGGCTTGACAGGTGTCTAGACCCAAGGACCCTTGCCTGAATTTCTGAAGAAACAGAGCTGGGAAAGGCTGGTGGGTGGGAGGGGCTTTCTCTCTCACACTTGGCTGCTGCTGGGCTGAATATAGGCCACACGCTGTCTGAGACTTGGAACCTCAAGGGCTTGCTAATGCTAGGCAAGATGTGTCTGTAACAGCTTAAAAAGTAGGAACATCTTGACCTATGGTAAGAGGTGATTCAATAACAACTATGAATTCTTACCAATACAGCAACTTTATTAAGTCTTTATTACTGCACACACATGCGCACACATACAACCACTGAATTCGAGCTTCCCACAGCATTTCATGGTCCTTTTCTCATCGAAGTCTAGACAACTGGCAGTGCGCAGACCTGTGCATCCTCTAAAACCTAAGCCGCAAGGCTGCTATCTGCCCCAAGAGGGCGCCCTGGAGCTACTTTAAACAACCTCTCATACCTTAGTTATACAGTGACATACTTTCCTCTGACCTTGGAGGGCCTCCCAATTTCTCCTGTCATGCCATGCCCCTATTCCCACTACCCTCACATCTTTCTCAACTCCCTCACTGTACCCTGAGGTAAAGCTCGGGAATCTTAGACTCCCAACCTCCAGGGATCTGTGTGACTGCAGCCCACAAAGAATCACATGCTGCAGCCCTCCCACGGACTGGCAGCCAGCACTTGAGAGAGCACAGGATTTCACACGCCTCTTCCTGCTTCTCAAGTTTTGCATCACCCATTTCTATACCGACTCTTTCTAAAAAGCTCATCTGAGAAGACTTCTGGGTATATTTGGCATGAAGTTTCCTCCCCCGCTGGGCAACAGATCCACTCCTGAAAGGGGTCCCCGGCTGCTCCCACCTTAGCGCCACCGCTCTCTCCACCCTGAACTCTGGCTCCTTCCTAATACTCAATCCACAGGCCACTCCCCTCCTAGGAAAGGAGCTCCCCTCTTGCCCAGACGCCACCCCCAGGCTCCCAGGTTCTTCTGCAGGCAGGGCAGCAGTCCTCTATTCATCCTGGCTAATTTTACATCCTTACTGAACTTTAAGCTTCTTAGTGGTCAAGGCTGTGTCATGGAACTTGTTTTTGAATTCCAAATGTCTGATGAATAGTAGGCACAGAATAAATGTTCAAGGAATGAGCAACACTTGGCTATGAGCTCTGGGAACAGGCTGTGGATTCTTGTGCAAAGACGGCCAGATGTTCATATCAGGTAAAGGTGGGTGTTTAGGGATCAGAACCAAGATTTCTGCATTTATTTTTCTGAGGTCTTGCTATGTTTTCACACTGGCCCTGAACCCCTGGGTTCAGGAGATCATCAAGTCTCAGTCTCCAAGTGCTAGAACTTCAGGTATACAACACTATGTCAGACTCAGATGTCCACATCTCCAAGCCGGGCACTACACACACACACACACACACACACACACACACAGTACAACATACATCCTCTTAAGTAGCAGGCTCAGGAGGCCTAGGAGGGAGCCTGCTCTTCTGTGGTGGGTCTCTGTGGCTCCAAGCTGTTCCAGCCAGGGTTCTTCTCAAGCTCCCAGAAGAAAAGCTGCCTCTGGAGGTTCCTCAGGCTCTGTAGTTCCTCAGGAGAGAGAGACTCAACGGGCTCACCCAGTCCTAGCTCTTCCTCCTCTGTGAGCCAGTCGGGGGGCTGCGGGGAGCTTCTGGAGATGTAGCCCTGGTCTGACTGTACCGACTGCCGCTGCTCCTCCTCAGAGGGTGTGCAGTCCTTGAGGACCACCTCAGGCCTCGGCCAGCTCTCCAGAGGCTGCCCGCTCAGGCTCTGCTGCAGCACCGAGAGCATTAGGCTTTCTAGCTGCTCTCTTGCATCACCTTGGAGGTGGTCAGGTGACATCATTGGAGTGCTACAGAGAGGCAAGTCATCCGAGTTCACGGGGAGACAAAGGATGCTGTTCCTCTGGACCCCCAGCAGCGGGCAAGCCTCGCTGTCCTCCGTCATGGTCAGCTGGGCAGCTGTTCCACTGCCGTCTGGGAGGTGGAGAGGCTCCACCACGTGAGCTGCAGGGACCTGTTCTGCTAGCAGCACCGTGCTTTGGAGGGTCTGAGCCACTAGCTCTCTCTGTGACTGCAGCTTAGGGTCCAGCTTTGCCATTCCACTTTCTCCCTCCCTGACACAGACATCTACCACAAGGCAGCCTTCAGATGGGAGTTCCCGCACCAGGGGCTTCTGTTTGACAATTCCTCCCCCTGGTGGCAGCAGTGGGTCTTCAAACACTTCTTCATCCAGGGATGGAAGATCTTGGCCATCAGCTAAGCAGAGGTTCTCACGCTCAAACCAGTCGGGGCACTGGGTTTGCCACTCCTGGAACCTAACCACAGCCTCCTTGAGCTGCCGGCCACTAGGGCTCTGCAGGTAATTGTCCCCTGTGAGCTCTCTGACATGGTGCATGCGGCCAGGTTCAAACATCTCCAGGTCTTGGATCCGGAAGTAAACCTCCTCAAATCTGTCCATGAGTGGGTACCTGGAGGTGATGTTGAAGAGGTCGGGGACATCCCTCTCGCTGCAGATGCCACTGAAGTAGCAAATCACGTAGGTGCCGAAGCAGGCTGGCCTTTTGAAGTCTGGCAGGATCATGTTCATGGCTGCCGTGAAAAGGTCCCCAGCAGGCTTCCAGTGGTCGCACCGTAGCTGGACAGCAGGCTCAGACCAACCCAAAATAGCTTTCCACTTTGCTTGGGTGCCTCGGGAACACAGGATGATGATTTTGGAGTTGCTCTCCACCATCTCCTGCTTCTGTCGGCTCACCCAGGTCATGACCCCCACCTCAGAGATAACCTGCTCTTCCAGGAGGTCAAGGGCTACTTCAGTGCCACAGGCAGTGATCAGGAACTGGGCGAACTTTAGGACCACCTCCACATAGAGGGGGTGGTCGGCCGAGTAGACGATCCAGACCTTCCTGGGCTTCAGGGGTGGGGGAGTCAGGTCTGCTACGGGCAAGATGCCTGTAAGAGACAAAGAAACATGTGCTGATCCTCATGCCCAGGACTGGCCCTGAGCATCACTCTCTAGAGTAGCGGTTCTTAACCCTTTGAGGGTTGAACGACCCTTTCACAGGATTGTATGTCAGATAGCCTGCATATCAGATATTTATGTCATGAATAACAGCACAAATGCTATGTAACAGTAGCAAAGTTATAATTATGAAGTAGCAACAAACATAATTTTATGGATGGGGTCACCACATTAGGAGGAACTGCATTAAAGGGTCACAGCATTAGGAAGGTTGAGAACCACTGCTCTAGAGTCAGCCTATGAACTACCTGCATTGAAGGCAGAGTCTGACTTTCTATCTTCCACAAACAGCCTTCTGGTAGACCAGATGCTGCTACATTGCCTCGTGATATATGAGGAGGCAGTGAGGGCCCTGTGTGAACAGGAACCAATCTCCCTCCCTCCTTTCTGCCACCACTTTCCTCCACACAATGCCAGCTGGTCATTGGCTGATATTTTCATCATTATAAATGAAAAAGGGGTAGAAAGCCAGACATAGTGGCGCACCCCTTTAATCCCAGCACTCGGGAGGCAGAGGCAGGAGTTCTCTACACCTGATCTACATAGAAAGTTGCAGGCCAGCCAAGGCTGCATAGTGAGACCTCATAAATCAAAATAAATCAGAAGAATTAAAGGTACAATGTCCACAGAAGAGAAATGCCCATTCAGGAAGGGTTCTCCCTGAAAACTGTTTACCTTCTCTTCTTTGTCTAAGCAATTAAAAGAAGGATGTTTAGAGTATTCCAAAGCCCTCTGCACGAGGTGGAGCCTTGTGTTCTAAGTAAAGATAGGGCCTTCTGAAAGGACCCAGGAGTTTGACCAGAGACACAACAGATCCATCTACCCCAGGAACCCAGCAGGCTTCAGAAAGCAGGCAGACCCCCACAGAGCATGCGCCACTGACCATTGATTTTGGAGTCATCACCATGTTTCTCTTGATCAGTACCTGCAAGGAAAAGAAATCTATTGAGTGGCTTATTCCAAAGAGAAACAAAGACTGACTGGCTCACAGGCGTCTGATGGATGGCTGCTTAATGACACAGGTGGACAAGGGGAGCAACCCCGGCCAGTGACCACTAGACATTTCTGGGCCTCTGCAGAGACCAGGTCATATGGCTGTGTAGGTGTGAGCCCTGGTCAGCTGTTCCAGTAAGCTAGGTGAACAGGGACTAATGCCTCGGACACTTCATTGTTTCTGAGGAGTGAGGCTATGGAGGGACATTCTCAAGGTTATGTGGGAAGTGCTGGGCCCTTCAGTCAGCTGGGGTCTGGATTCTTCTGTGGCATTCTCCAGGGTGGGAGCCACAGACCTGAGCTGGGGTGAACTCCCTGGCCCCTTTCTGCAGTCCTCTACTCAAGCCTCTCTGAGCAGACCCCACTGGAGGGAAGGGCAGTCCATGCAGGAAGCAGACATCTTACAACACTGCCTGACTGCAGCAGCCCCAGGACCTTTCGACACTTCCTCCTGGTGTCCTTGAGGTAAAGAAAGGGAACTAGGCTCTTAAGTAATCGCTCTCCTTGGATGACAGTGACTGGGAGGATGATTTCTTTGTGGTCCAGGGAGGGAAACCAGGGCCTTGGGCATATTGGGCAAGTGCTCTACTCCTGAGTTACATCTCAGTTCCTAAAGAAGTGATTTAGACTCTTAATTTCAGTCCCCGTTCTTTGGGCCTTTGCCCAGAACTGTCAAAGATACTCCAATGACTAGTGAGTGAGTTTTCTCCTTTTCTCTTCCCTGTGGTGGACACTCGAGGAAGCAGTAGAAAATGTAATAGCAGCTGGACACGCTTCAACATCAGCATGGAATGTCATGTGACCCTCTCCAGAATCTGTGGACCCCACAATTCAAGATAAACCATGATCTGGATGAACATCAGCAAGTGTGGAAGCAGGTTTCCCAGAGGACCAAAGATCCATTCTATCACAGGACAGGGAAAGCCTAGGCAATACACCTCTCCCTGTCGAAACTCAGCCAGGGGAGGAGCAGGCAGAGGATGAACACAGTTACTCTAGGCTCTTGGAGGCCCGAGTATCCTCTTTTACGGAAAAGGAAATGGAATCTAAAATTAGGTCTCCTGTGACTACAAAGCTGATGGAGAGTGAGGGTCTTCCCTTGTGAGCTCAGGGTCTGAGCCTTTCAGCCACACCCTGCTGTCCCTCAGATTCCTCTTTGACCTCAGAGGCAAAGGCTGGGGCTTGGGGATGAAGTTGTGTAGGCTGCTATTTGACTGATCATGCTGATGCAGGGAAATTCCACACTCGGTCCTTCCAACCTGTTAACTTTAGAAATACTAACTTTAACAAAAAATACCACTGTAGTGTACAGCCTTGAGCAAACACCATGCACCTGGCTCTGAGGAAAGAATTCTTGTTCACCACTTCCTTTAATCCTCACCACAGCAATGGCGTACTCCTTACCAGAAAGCCTCCAGGTCATACAGATGATCAGCACGATGACGGATCCCACCAGCAGAATGGCGATGAGTGTGATGAGGCCATACACCCAGAGGGGAATGTAGTCTGTAACTAACAGAGCACAGTGAGTCTGGGCAGGGGCCCCACACCCCCAGCCCAGGCTATGGCCTGTACCAGGCTACACTGATAATGTCACCCTCTGGCTAGCTGTGGATGCAGTATGCCTTCTGGGCTGGCCCAGGGATCAAGTGGGACCTCATGTGGTTCCTTGGGAATGACCTTGACTGAAAGAAGGACTTACCTGGCTTGGGAACTGTAATAGAACAAAAGGAAACAGGGACAGGGTTAGTCTTAATGATGAGCAATCATCTAAGTCACAAATGCCCACCAATGGCCTTAACCTATCAGAGATGCCTACTGATGACCACCATCCATTAGATACCGATGACAACCTTACTCTGCAGACAGAGCATAGCTACTTGGTGTAGCCTTCTCCATGGAGCCCCTTCAGCTCCAGCTCTAAGAGACTCTACTCTTCCCAAGGGGCCAGGGCTCCTTCTACCACAGTATCACATTGGCCCCTGTCTGAGCTGCATGTGGCAGAAGCAGAGAGCCAGGGACATGTGGCTGCCAACCCCTACAAGCTCAAGTAGGAACCTGGGGTTATGACTTTGGTATGTGAACATGGGAAAATTAATATCTGCACCTCAATTTTTCTCATATTTGAATTTGGCATGTTAAAGTACTTCCATGGTACATAGTCCTAACTCTCTGAGAATAGCCATCTCATTTTTTGGCCAAGGAAACAGTTGATAAGAAAGGTTAAGTCCTCTGCCTTCGGGTGCAGAGCCAGTGAAAGGCATCGAAGAGGGAACACAGGGGTGTCATCTGCACTCCACCGTGGGTACCAGCAGCTCTAAGCTAATCCTCCTTCTCCCCACGGTCAGAGCTCCTCCTCAGTGGATAGCATCTTACCCCACACACACCAAGAACGACTCCTCCCTACCTGTGGTCTTTGAGATTCCTGGGCAGGGCACAGTCACAGCGTGTCTCAAACAGTCATTTAGGCAGCTGCTGAAGAAGGGCTGGACCTGGGGGGGGGGGCAGAAAAGTGGAGAAGATGCCAACACATACCCTCATGGCAAAAGAAGCAATCTGTGAGTGCCAGACCCTGCGTGGCCAGGCTCAGATCTCCACACCACTGTTGAACAGCATGTGGGGGTGTGCACCTACATCCAGCTGCTGGCAAGCCAAGGTAGTCTCCTCAGGCCAGCCTGGGAAACACAGTAAGACTCTATCTCAACCCATCTTCCCGCCTTAGTTTTCAATAAGGTCTCCCACCCACACCAGAGGGTAAAGCCCCTACCAGGCTGGGAGGACCAGCAGGAGAAAGGCAGGAAGGTGCTGTGAGCCAGAGGCTCCTAGCAGTAGTGGCTGGAGCTCCCCAATGCCTGCCTTGTCCCTGTTACCCCTCTGAATGGAAGGCTACCTGCACATGCTCTCCCACCACTCTGACGACTCACCTGCACGCGGTGGTGGCAACACCAGTGAAGCTTGCTTAGAGCGAATGTGATATTAGCTCGCTGGTGGAATTCCTCTTGCCTGGGCTGGAGAGAGAGGTGGAAGAAGCTAGCTGAGTAAGACCCTGGCGGTGTCTGCTGCGAAAGTGACCTTCTGTGGACCAGTGCCTCCCTAATAACTGCCAGAGGGAGAAATGGGTTCCTGATTTCTGGTCCAGAAAAACTGATATTTCAGCAGAGTGACTAGCCCGACATGAACTTATAAGCATATTTAGTACTGGGCATTCCCCTCTTTGCTCTGGCTGCTGGGGCCTGCGGCAGGGGTACAGGATGCACAGCAGTCTTTCTGCTCTCACCTGGCTTCATCTACTCCTTAAATAAATGCCTTCACTTATTTTTAAATTTCAAAATAAGTTTTGAGAAAGAATAAACACAGCCAAAGAAAGAGAGACCAGGCAAGACTGTGGAGGTGTAGAGACCATGGGCTGGATGGGGTGAGGGGAATGTGGGTGGGACAGAGAGGGGGGATACTAACTGAGGAGTCAGTAATAGATGAGATGACCTCAAAACAGAGAACTATCAGGAAACATAAAAGTAACAGGACAGGCAACTATCAGGGAAACATAAAAGTAACAGGACAGGCAACTATCAGGGAACATAAAAGTAACAGGACAGGCAACTATCAGGGAAACATGGAAAGTAGCAAAGCAGACAGCTACCAGGAAAAAATAAAAAGGAACAAAACTTAGCTGTGTGAGGTGGCACACACAGCTCTCAGGAGGCAGTGGCAGATGAGTTCCAGGCCAGCCTGCTTTACAGAGGGAGTTCTAGAACAGCCAGGGCTACACAGAGAAACTCTGCCTCCGAAAACAAAGTGCCAGAGCTTTGATTCTTGCCACTTGACCCTCTCACTGCCCCAGTATTTAGTTCCCTTAACCTCAAGTTTACAACGCGATTTGCCCAAGGCCTTCAAAGGCATAAACAGACTTTAAGTTTAATTTATGTTATTTAAGGACTGCAAAACTTTACCTTGCATCTACTGAATGCAAATCAACTGAGTTTATTAAACCAAATTCCTACTAAATTGATGGGATAAAATAAAATTTTAGTTAACAACTACATATCTTTTTTTGTTTGTTTGCTTGTTTTTTCGAGACAGGGTTTCTCTGCGTAGCCCTGGCTGTCCTGGAACTCACTCTGTGGACCAGGCTGGCCTTGAACTCAACAACTACACGTCTTATGAGTAGCTTAAATCTACTTCTCCCTCCCGGGAGGAGACGGGAAGAAGGCTCTCGAGAGACTTTGATTCCACTTCTTTCACTTTGCAATTCAATATGAACTTCACTTGGAGATTTAGACTTCTGTATTTAGATTTACAGTCTGATGCTCCCTCAACCATTTTACCTATGTTCATAAACAGAGCACTCTACTTCCTGAGAGGGAAAGACAGCCACCAAGTGTACCTGAGTCTAGGTTGGGCTCTAGCAACAGGGTGAGCTAGGACCAGTATGGAGGAAGGTGAAGGATTTGAGAGGTATTTTAATCTATGTCTGAGAGGGCATGAAATACAAGTACCGCAGATATTTGTTTAATGTCATCAAAGCAGCTGTGGTTCTCTGAGTCCAGGAAACTTTCCAGCAGGACCTGGTAGGGGGTGGATTCATTCCACAGGGTGAAGTCCACTCGCAGATGCTGTGTGTCCAAGGTCTCCACAGTGATGTTGGGATCCCAAAGGCTGCCTGCCAAGGGCGCAATGCAGGTTGGAAGTGAGGGGAGGTACATGTGTCTATGTGGGCATGTGTGATATGGGCCAGTATGTGTACAATTGTACAAATACCCAGCTTTAATAAGTGCAAGTTAATGTTAAGTTCGAATTACAGTAGTGCCCAGGTCAAGGTCTCCTAGGCCAGCCAGTTACCTGAGCTCACGCATGATGTCGTCCTCTTCATCTCGGTGTCCTCACAGTCTACCAGCCCCAATAAAAGAGAAGTCGGTAAGTGTCTGCCTTTAGGAAACTCGTTCTTGCAGCCTTTGGTGCTTTTGTTTAGTTTTCTGAGACAGGGTCGCTCTACATAGCCCTGGCTGTCCCGGAAATCACTAGAGACCAGGCTGACCTCGAACTCACAAGGATTCACCTGCTGCCTCCCAAGTGCTGGGATTAAATGTGTGAGCCATCATACCCAGCCTGTTTTTCCAGATTTTTTACAAAGGGCTGGGGGGGGGGGTAGTGCAAGACTGTTATGCATCTGAGGAGTCTGTTCCATGATACATGATACACCTTCACAGCCTGTTCTGCTTCATGTAAACAGAAGTTCCTGGTTTACTCCAATTTTCTCCCATATATACAGAGAGAGTGAGGAGTCACTGCCATCTTTAACAAGAGTAGCCCCTGCCTTGCCTTTTATACTTCAGAAGCCCTTCTGCCCTCCACTGCAGCCTCTCTGACTCCCGCCTACTCACTACTAGGTTCTCACTCAGGAGCCCTGGGTAGGCAGCAAGGGTCAGCATTTATTCATTCATTCATTTTCTTTTCTTTTTTTCTGTAAAACTGTGGATCAAACCCAGACAGGCACCTTGCCACTGAGCACTTGGGATGGAAGCTACTTTTCTGCACAGGTGGAGGGAATCTAGTTGCCAACACACTCTGGGGTCTCTCCATGCAACAGAAGACAAATTGCCTTCAAGACATAAAGGCTTTGGCCTCAGTTGGAGGCCCACCAGCCCCTGGATCTGCAGCCACTGTGGAGCAGAGTTAGTCTGCCGTCTGAACCCCTGCTGCTTGTACCAAGTGGATGCTTAGAAGGGCGCTTACCAGGCACAAAGATGATCTTGGATTTGTGGTTTGGGTCCCCGTCAGGGATGGGCTTTGGCAGGTGGTGAACAGTCACTTCATACTCCTGGCCAGGATCTACCACAAAGTGGCTGAAGGAAAACCGCCACTGAGGAAGAGAGGCAATGGAATGGGTCATACAACGCCCTCATCCACTGTGGGCAAAGTCCCAGTGCCACACCTCCTCATCAGCCAACAAGCAAACAAACAAAAGGATAACCACAGAATGTTACATTAGAGGAATGCTATCTTTGTCCTTTCTGTCTGTTTAAAAATTCTACCAGTAGATGGCCATGCCATTCACATATGCACACACATGCACCAGCCTTATCGAGTGCCTTGATCAAGTGGGAGGAATAAGAAGCATGTGTACGGGCTCCGTCCCTCACTATGGCTCATAGCAGGCCACCATCTTGAACTCACCCTTTCAGTTAGGTGTGCCTTTGGGACAAGAAGCCTGTACTGATGTCACTTAGGAACACAGTCCAGTGAGTCTGTCATCTTACCCGCTTATGATGATGCTGCAGCATGGAAAGAAACTGGAACTTGACACACAGCCGCTCATTGGTGTTCAGCTGCAGGACAGACAGCTCTGCACCCTCGAGGTACAGGATACTGGCTGCAGGCCAGGAAGGAAAGGGGAACACAGATGCAGACCAACCCCCTGCTAGGGTGTGTCTCTTCCCCATCTACCCTGTTACCTAACTCCCCACTTCCCCCCTCCTAGGCCTTGCAGAAAGTACCTCCTAGTGGGACAAGGGACAGTCTATAGCAGGAAACAGCAAAGACTCTGCAACCATGTGGTCAGAGCCCTGGCCACAGGGCACAGTGCTAACAGCAGCTCCGCTCACCCTCCCAGAGGCTGCTGGAGGCATCGAGAGCACCGGCTAGGGACACACAAAGCACCTACTGTTGCCCCTTCACAGGTCTGGGGCTGGTTGTGTTCACAAATTCTGCAGCTAATCATCCCTAAGGAGGTCTGGAATGTGTTTTGAAAAGTTCTGGCTCCTAAGCCAAGAGAAAATCATCGAGAAAACCGCTACCATTTTTTTCTACCAAATATTTGGAATTATTTGTAAAATTAACCACTTTCCTTTTTCTTCCTGTGTAATAAAAGGTTGATGCAAGGGAAGGCCTTTCATAAAGACAGTGTGAACAGGAGACACTCTGTAGGCACACATCTAACACTGGAAAAGTTCTCGCTGTGTAAACAATGGAGCCTTCCAGTACCAAACAGAAGCCAGCAGTGGTCTCCTCCCCAGGGCAAACCCAGGCGCTGGCAGATGTGGTCACTCACCATCTGTCTGCAGGGTCCACTCAACATGCAACACAGGCACTAATTCTCCATGCTGGGTAGAGGAAATGCTCACATTGACATAGATGTTTTTCGGGGAAGACGGGGTCAGGTTTTTGGGGTGGATCCAGCTGTCATCCAGGCAAGTACCTGTCGAGGAGAACAACTATCAGACCTGCAGTCAAGACCCTAAGATCTGATTAGAGGGTCCAGAGACCTGCTATGAGTTTCAGCATGGCTCAAGGTCTGCAGCTGTTCTCAACCTTCCAGCTGTGGCCTGGCAAGCTCTCGGCCCAGCCTGCTCTTTTCTAAGGCTGGTCTGGGATGCTCCCAAAGCTCTGCCTACAAAGAACATTGGGGGGTGGGGGGAGGGTTTTGAAAAGAGGCAGCCATTGGGAATTCGGCACGGGAGGGAGAGGCAGCAGCCAGAGCTTCTGTATTTTATTTGTCATGGCTCCTAATTAGCACTGACACTTGAAGTATGTGCCTCATCCTTACAACAAAACCAGGGGCTGGGATTGTGGCTCAGAGGTGAGTTTGTCCATTCCGACTGAGAGAATGGGTTCTATACCCAGCATAGGAAAAATCTTCTCACAGACAAAATCCAAATGGGCAAACAAACAAATAAACCAACAACAACAACAAAAAAACCCAAGCAAAGCCAGCACCACTGATCCTGTGACAAGCTGAAAGGGACAGGCATAGTTAGATGCACTAGGGTACCACCCCTGGCAACATCCAAAACCCAGATGGCAGCGGGGGTAATGACTGCATTTTGCATAATGAATGAAGGTTTTCCTCATGGAGCACAGATGCCTACAACCAAGATGGCCCAGCTGATGGTGACAACCCCATCCAGAGCACAGCACACAGGAGGCTGTCCTGTGAAGTCAGCGGGAGGCCCTCACTGTATTAACCGTGGCAATAAGTGGAACAAAAAAGACAACTTACTATTCTTGACTCTGCAACTCAGCCCCTGTGGGAAGAAAGGAAGTGTTGATTACAGATGAGCAAGGCCAGGCTCCCAGGCCGCCCGCCCCCACCCCCACCCCCGTAGGCCCTGAGAGCAGTCACACAGCACCTGTCTCCCTCCCAGCTCACTTTTGGGAGCTGCTCTGCTGCCAAGTAGCCAAAAGTCTTCTGCACCTTTTCCCCTCTTTGTCCAGTAAGGAGGTGAGTGTGGGCAGACAGCAAACAGAACTGGAGGCTTTTTATCTTTGGAGAGGGGGCTTCTTTGGGGGACAGGGTCTCACAGTATATCCTAGGCTTGGCTGACCTAGAACTCACAGAAAACAACTGTCTCTACTACCCTGAGTGCTGGGACTAAAGGCATATGTTGCCAAGCAAGGCTAGACCTGGAGGCTTTTTGAGTAACTGTTATAGGCTGGGAATTGAAACAATAAAAAGAAATAATAATAAAAACAAAAACCAACTACAAAACCAGAACAAAGCAGAGAGGGGGATCTGGAAAAGAAGGTCTTAAATTCCAAGGTTTCTAATTTTCCTAAGAGGTGAAGCATCAAATTTATAAACTTGTTAGGAAAAGTTTAAATAACTGTTCTGGGCGCCCCCTCCCCCCCACATACCACACACACACACAGCAATACCACACATACGCCCCCCCACACACACACAGAGAGCGCCCTGGTTGAGTCACTTTACTCAAAGCCTCAATTTCTTCAACATAAAATCAGAGTAGTTGGGCTAGAGAGATGGCTCAGTGATTAAGAGCACTAACTGCTCTTCTGAAGGTCCTGAGTTCAAATCCCAGTAACCACATGGCTACTCACAACCATCTATAATATCTGACGCCTTCTTCTGGTGTGTCTGAAGACATTGATAGTGTACTTAGATATAAAAATAAATAAATCTTTAGGCCGGAATGAGCTGGGCCAACCAGAGCAAGTGGGATCAACCGGAGCGAGCAGAGGTCCTGAATTCAAATTCTCAGCAACCACATGATGGCTCACAACCTCAGTACAGCTAACAGTGTACCCATATATACATAAAATAAATAAATCTTTTTTAAAAATCTATAAATCTTAAAAAAAAATAGTCTAACACCAACTTCACACTGTTACTGGAAATTAAACTAACCAGAGGAGTAAAGACACAGGGCAGGAAGTAGATATGGGAGATGATGAAGCAGACCTTCACTTCTCACTTCTGCTTCACAAACACTGTAAACACTGGGCTGGTGTTCTCAGACTAGCCATCAATTTAGGAAATGCCACAGAACTCTGACCTAGTCAGTATGCAGTTCATGAAACCCTGACTCATGATGCATAGTTCACTGGCAACACTGCCCATACAGCCACCTCCCTGCCAATATCTGTCACAAGTGATAGGGGACATCCTCTAGAGCTGGAATCCGGGACTCTAAGGAGTGACCACAGTCACTGCTGGCAAGATAGCAAGGAAGCTCTGGGATTCCAGCTCTGCCACTCCCAGGCCTGAACTACCCAGACTGGCCCACACCATCCCGTGAAGCTGATGTGCAGCTGAGGCGAGGCCTGGAAGACACAGTACCGCACTGTGTCTAGGATGGACATTGGTTGACAGGATGGTCCTGATGTCATGCCAGGATCCATTCTGATTCTACTATTTCATCTGTGTCCTTCCAACCTGTTTGGGACACCAGATCATATGCTCTTGGGGTCCGGACTTCATGTACGTCTCCCAGTTCTTTGTGATTAACTGTCCTTCACTGCCCCTGAGCTAACATCACAGCCTGCCAAATATTCCTAGCAGGTTTAAAACAAGACCCATCTCGATGTCTCTGCTCACTCCGACAAACACACAGCACACCATGTTCTGATATTAAGTCCCACAAGCCTGCTCCTCTCTTCCCATCCAGCACACCTGTGAACTGGGACACAGAGGACAGAAACTGCTCCTGAGACTGGAAACACAGAAACAACAGGCAGCTATACTCCATTTGGGGGAACTCCCTCTTACCCATCAGAAGTTACTTAAAATCCAGGGCAAGATGGTACCTATCCTGACAAGAGGAGGAAGTGGGAGGGGTTTGGAAACACTTGGCTGACAGCTTGCTACAACTGACAAAAATAGCTTGATACTTCAAGCACTATAGTTTCAGTCTTGCTTGTTGATAGTTGGATGTGTGATCATCTGTGAAGGGGAGAGGGGAGTAACTACCAGAAAAATGTTCATCAAAGTGCATCTCTTGCCTCACTAGAGACAACAGCTGCCTTGCTGTAACAACAGGAAGCTGAAAATCAAACCATGCTACCAACGTAATGGGAAAGAAGAGATCTGGAGCAAGTGATGTTTCCTCTTTTACCAGGGGTAAGTAAAAAGGCACACTGCAAAAACGTAGGTGTCAAAAGAAACAAACAAGTCCATTATAAGTGTCTGCCTTTGGGGAGTAGGCTTGAGTGTGACCAGGGAGCTGGTTTAAATATCCCAGTACAATTTTTTTAAAAGGAATCCCTACATTACTTGGTAAAGAGAAATTTAAAGGCCTGGAGAGATGGCTCAGCAGTTAAGAGCCCTGTCTGCTCTTCCAGAGGTCCTGAGTTCAATTCCCAGCAACCACATTGTGACTTACAACCATCTGTAATAGGATGTGATGCCCTCTTCTGGTTTGCAGGTGTGCATGCAGGTAGAGCACTCATATGCAAAATTAATTAATAAATCTTTGAGGGGCAGCAACCACATGGTGGCTGAAAACCATCTGTAATGGGATCCAATGTCCTCTCTTCGTGTGTCTGAAGACAGCGACAGTGTACTCACATACATTAAGTAAATAAATAAATATTAAAAAAAATTTTTTTGACTTGGGAGGCAGAGGCAGGTGGATTTCTGAGTTCAAGGTCAGCCTGGTCCACAGAGTGAGTTCCAGGACAGCTAGGACTGCACAGAGAAACCCTGTTTCGAAAAACCAAAAAAAAACAAAAAAACAAAAAAACAAAAAAAACAAAACAAATAATCAAAAAACAACAACAACAAAAATCTTTGAGGGGCAACATTTGGGATGTAAATAAATAAAATTTAAAAATGAATTTAAAGATGAAAGTTTATGATATTAATCTAAACAAAAAATTTAAAAACGAGATAAGCAAAGAGAATATTATTTGGGGAAGAGACATATTTTTCTTTAAAATTAAAAAAAATTACTCTATGTGTCTGGTGTTCTGCCTGCATGTGTATCTGTGTGCCATTGTCTGGTGTTCTGCCTGCATGTGTATCTGTGTGCCATTTGCATGCCAGCTGCAGAAGTTAGAAAAGGAAGTAGGACCTCTTGAAACTGGAATTATAAGTAGTTGTGAGCCATGATATGGTGGCTGGGAATTGAATGCTGGTCCTCTGGAAGAGCAGCCAGTATCCTTAACCACTGAGCTATCTCTTCCACCCCTATTTATTTTTACTTATAATTTAATTTCAATATAGGATTTGCACTGATGTTGGGGTATGCACATGCACATGTGTGCAGTGTGTGGAAGCCGGACGTTGAGGCCAAGGCGCCTCCCCCGTAGCTCCTCCACCTTGTCTTGTGAGACAGGGTCTTTCTCTACCTTACTCTTGTGAGACAAGGTTTCTCAGTGAATTTGGAAACCAGTGAGCCCTCAGGATCCACTGGTCTCTGTCCTCTGACACTGGGGTTATAGGCACAGCTGCCACACCCGGCTTGTGGTCAGTAGAAATCCGAACTGACCGCAGGCTTTCGTGCTTGCTTAGCAAGTGTTTATCCACAAAGTCCCTCAGTCCCTATAACTTTTTTTTTCATTTTTATTTATTGTGTGTGTGGCTGTACATAGGCACACATACAGGGAGGTCGGGAGATAACTTTCAGGAGTTGGCTCTTTCCTTCCACTCTGTTGGTCCCAGGGACTGAACTCAGGTTGTCAGGTATGGAGGCCAGCACCTTTACCCAGTGAACCACCAACAGCCCCTGTGATCTTCTTAACATAAAATGCATTTGGTATCATCTTTGGACACTACTAATATAGATCTTGTTCTGCCCATCATTTCCTCCCCAGCTGTCTCCTTAATCCTTTCAGAAGCCCTGGTCCTGGGACTAAGGGAGAAGTCACTAGGAAGTGTTCAAGGACATGTACGACCCAGGTTCAATCCCAACAGCATACATGCAAGCATGCTCGCCCTGCACGGCCCCAGGCACAAACACCAACCATCCACTCCTTCCCCCAAATAGAAGGACACTCATTCTCTCAATATACAGCCCTGCTGGATGCTCACTCTATAGACCAGGCTGGCCTCAAACTCAGAGACTGAGTGCTGGGATTAAAGGTGAGTGCAAGATATGCTCTTTAAAACAAAAAACTTCAGTGTCTCCCTAGTGGCCCTCTGTTCAAGGCCAGCCTGGTCTACAGAGAGAAACCCTCTCAAAATACCAAACCAAACCAACCAAACAAGACGAATATCATTGACCTCCTCATGAATGGCATTGTTAGCCATCTTGGAGAAGTCAGAGAATATTCAGAATGATGAAGAGATTATGACAGCAGCTAATACTTACTGAACTGCGCTTTTTAAAGCATATATTTTAAATTGTAATGCTAGCAGCAGTCTTACATATCTGTTTACCACATCTTTGGCTACATCAAGAGACCTCTCTGATAGCACCATCCAGGTCTGTGCACGTATGTGTACTCTGTGAAGTTCACACGGGGATTAGGTCACCTACCAAGACACATCTTAGAACATGTCTCCACTGTTAGGCGACACCTAACATGTCACACCTGTGGCACAGGGAGAGTAGCCAGGTGGCTCCAGGTTCCAGAGCTACAGTGAGCCTGCTTTGCTCCAGAACCATGCCCAGCACTGCTACCCTGCCTCTAGTAAAGGGATATTTACAACACACAGACCTCTCCTCTGTACTCATAGCAGGGTGATTAAAAGAAGAAGTGTTTAGCTCTGGGCATTGAGCAAACATTGCCAACTGCCTGATAAACGCTGGTGGAGCACCCAGTGTACCCTGCCTGAGGCCTCCACAGACAGAGCCATGAGGAGGCCCTCCCTACACCCTGGGAGGAGAAAACACAGGGCTGTGGAACAGGGGATGGGGAGGCTTGGCTGGGGCCAGGTCTTCTGACTGAGCACCAGGCTCTGGTCTGCTTGTTGGTAATTGATGCTAAATTCCAGCAGGGGAACACCCACAGAACACAACTTCTTAACTTAGGGAAGAGTGGAAGGGCTGAGCACAGCTTCCGGCAACCACAAGACACAGGGGCGATGCCAAACAGTCATTCTACCACAAGCCAACCGCAAGCACTCAGGAAAACGACCTGGCAATGGTAACAGATATCCTGTCTGTGAGCAGTGTGAGCAATGGTAACAGATATCCTGTCTGTGAGCAGTGTGAGCATTCACGCTGGTGGGCTCCCAGGTGCTGCTTACAGGGCTTCCTCAAGAATGGCAGTAAATGGGGAACTAAGAAGCCTACCTAGGCAGGCCAACAAAAAAACATTCCGGGAACTACAATCACTTCTGGTGTCTTCAGGGTTGGTTTCTGTGGAAGACATTACAGTCATCCAGGGTTTGAGGTGCGAATTCCAGCCAGCCCAAACACATGCAATGTCCTCAGCTTACCACTGCTTGGAAAACAGGGGGCCTTCCTTCCATCTTCTTCTAGTTTTTGTACTTCATGCCACACACATTCACCAAGCCCCTAGTGCTTGCAGCAGGAAACAAGAAACAGAGCGGGTTCTCTGAAGCCTCCTTCCTTCCAGTCACAGGGGGGAGTCACTGACTTCTAAGTCAGTTTTCAAGTGAAAATGGCCCGTTCCCTTTGAGCTGTCCTCTCTCATCCAGTCCTCTCTCATGGTGGAAATAAAGCATACTTTGTCCACTAAAACCATGTGCGTGTGTTTGGTGTGTCAATATGTGTTGTAATTGTGTTTGTATACATATGGTTTGTGTGAGTATGTGTGTATGGTGTATTTGTGTGTGAGTGTGTGATGTGTGTCAATATGTGTGAATGATGTATGTTTGTGTGTATATGTATATGGTATGAGTGTGTATTTGTGTGTGAGTGTGTGTATGTGTGGTGTATGTGTGTGTGTTTGTATGTATATGATGTTATGTGTGAGTGTGTATGTATGTACGTGTATAAATGAGTGTGTATGGTGTATGTGGTATGTGTGTGTGTGTGTGTGTGAGAGAGAGAGAGAGAGAGTGTGTGTGTTTGTATTTATATGGTGTGTGTGTATTTGTGTGTGAGTGTAAATGTGTGTGTGTGAGAGAGTATGTATGATGTATGTGGTGTGTGTGTGTGTGAGTGAGTATTTATAGTGTATGTGGTATGTATGTGTGTGTGTGTGTGTGTATGAGTATAGATGATGTGTGTGTGTATGTGGGGCTGGGGGGCAGTGTCTCTCTTCTGTGTAGTTCTGGGAATGGAACCCAGAGACCACTGAGCCACACCCACAGCTCTAGCGTCTTTTAAAAAGGACTTCAAAGCCAACAGAAATGGAAGCCGTCAACCTGTGAAGCCCAGTTGAGGGTGAGGCAATAGAGAAGACAGAAGGGAGGCTGCAGAGAAATGTAGCCGCCAGCAGCTTTCCAAGTAAAGACAACCCCTTTAAGGGGCTGGAAAGATGGGGGGCTTAGCAGTGAAGAGCACTTGTCCTACAGAGAGTCCATATGGTGGCTCACAACCTCCTGTAATTCTAGTTCCAGAAGATCCAATGTCCTCTTAATTCCACAAACACCAGGCATGCATGTGACACACATACATATATGAAGGCAAAACACACATAGAACAAACAAGCAAGCAAAAAAAAAACAAAAAATAAAAAAACAAAATCTAAGTTAAAAATAAAAACCGTGACTGGGTCATGGTACTTGAAGCCCAGCCTGGTCTACAGAGTGAGTTCCAGGCCAACCAGGGCTACACAGAGAAACCCTGTCTGGAAAACAAAACAAAACAAAACAAAAACAAACAAACAAACAAACAAAAACTCAAAATAAATAAAAACTAAACCCAAACCAAACCCCCAAAGACCCCCAAGATTTATGGCAGGGACCGTAGCTGAGAGTCTGGATGAACCTCCACAGACCTCACAGCCTTTTTGGCTCAGCTCCCACCCATCTCTCTCTGCTGTTCCACAGACGTCCCCATCTTCCACTTGACCCTGCCTCACCTAGGCACACTGGCCCAGGCACCATTCCCCCAGTGAGATTTTGAACGCTTTAAGCAAAATGTTTCTGAGGCTCCTGGCCTGGAACAAAACTGCTCAAATGTCTTTTCAGTGAGAAACAGCCCAGCTGGGAGTCATTTCTCCTCCCTGGATTCTGCACACACCGATTGTGCAAAGAACTCTTGCAAGACAGCTCCTACATCCAAGACAACTTCACCCTGGACGCTGCAGTCCCGGGCATCGCCTTTCTCTACTTACAGTTTACTTGTATCGTGAGGCCCTTGGCAAATGACTAGCCAGACACAAACAGCAATCCTCTATGTTGTGACTCTTTGGCCCTGTCTGAAGATGTCACTCTGACTTTCCCAGTACAGGGAACACTATGACATTTCCCAGCAGCCCTCAGACTTTTTAAAAAACACGGTTTTTCCAGTAAAAATTGTCACCCTCTCTCCACCCTCTTTTGGTAAATCTACAAAATTAGATAAGAACTATTCTTTTGTTTCATATCCTCCAACTCAGCGACTGGACACAGTTCCTGGGGTCAGCGGTGGAAGTGGAGGGGAAGGGGCTGGAAAAACCAGTGGAGGAAGAGAAGGGTTGAAGGGAGACAGGGAGGAAAGTTTATGTGTAGAACAGACACTAGGTTTTGCACAGCTTCATTGGTTTTTGTTATGTTTTGTTTTGACAAATGAGAGGGTTCAACAGCAAGCAAGGTTCAACCGCCTGGGGTGTGTCAGTTTCCTAGGAGCTCAGCGGGGCGTGGGGGTGGGGTGGTCCTCCCTGGCAGTAACAAACTGGCAGACTTCCACACATGTTAACTCAATTTTAGCATGCTCGGTTCTGGGACACACGTGGTGGTGAAAAAAAGATGGGATGGACGGTATTTTTTCAACCCACATCCTGTTTGATTCCCCTGGGCACTGGATTCGCCCGCAGTACCCAACCTGTGGGGACCCCCCGGGGCCTGGCTGGGGCGCCTGAGCATGGGAGAGCTGGAGGGTGACTGCTCAGGGAGCAAGGAGTTAGGGGCTAGTCCAGGTCGGTTCAGCTCCCGCTAAGGCCCCTTCTTTAGGTCCCTGTCCATCCCGAGCTGCCAGCCTCTGGTGCCTCCATCTTCCAATTCCGAGGCCCAGCCGGAATTGTCACCCCGCCTCGCGCTACCAGTGACACCGCCGCCCGCCCGCGTAGTTTCCCTAGAACTCCCCCTCACCGCGACTCCACTCCTGGAGTCGCTGCCAGCCGCCTCCACGCTGCGCCCATGCCCGGGACCTCCTCCGAGTCCCTAGGGCGGACTTTCAGCCTCCCCGGGCCCGCCGGAGCCTGGGCCGTCCGCCCCTTCGCACTCGCGACGGCTCTCCGCACCTCTGACAGCCCTTCGCACTCCCGACGGCCCTCCCGACGTCCGCCCCTCTGACACCTCTTCACCACCTTCCGCCGTTCTCCGCACCACCCCCGACGGCCCGGGCATCTTCGCTCAGCCCGGCTTCTCTCACCTTCTGCGCGCAGACCGGAGCCGGGAAGTCGAGCAGGCGCGGGGAGGCGCGGCCCGGGGCCAGAGCGCTTAGCAGCAGAAGCAGCCATCCCAGCGCGGGCTCGGGGACGACCCGTGGCCAGCGGCGCCAAGTCGCCATGGCCCTCGGCCCGGTCGCCGAGCGCTCGCCGCTGGCTCCGCTCGACAGCGAGGGCCCGCGATGGGCTTTCCCAGCCGAGGACTGGCGCTCGTCGACTTCGCACGGCCTCCTCCGTCCGGCTTCCGGCTCCCCCGAGGGCGGGCCGCTCGGGGCGGGGCTTGGGTGGGGCTGTCCTTCCTCTGGCCCCGCCCCCGCCTTGGCCCAGGTGCGCTCTTGGCCTCTTTGGCTCACCTTGGAGGTTTCTGCTAAGACAGGAGCCCGTTTTTGTAGCAGCCGAGCCCCGCTGTCAGCTTGCTGTGGAGCTATGACTGTCCTCGCCATCATACACTGATCTGTTTCTCCATTTAGTCATTTTAGTCTAATTCCCGACTCGGGACTCCAGGGAGTTTGTTTACTCAGTCTTCCGTTGATTTCGTCGTAACGCTCATAATTTTTTTCTACAAATTTCTAGTTTTTGATGGCCGGACCATGTAGCTTAAGTCTTATTGGCAAATCCATGAAACTATATTTTCTCCCTTTCAGCGTTGAATCACACATTCGCACCTGGACAGTGAATTAGTCACCTCATGGCTTGACTAAAGCAAACACATCATTCTATAACAGAGATGTGGGGGGTGGAGTGAGGGGTTGGCATTGCTAAGTGTGAAGGGCTAAAAGTGGACCAGAGGAAGGAAGCGGAGACAGCCTGTGTAGATAGCTAGCTCTTTCAAGGAGTCTCAACTGTGGCCTCGCAGAGTGCAGTTTGGCTGGGCAGAGTACACAGCATAGGAGGGTTTGAGGCCAGGCTGAGGGCAGAGGCGTGGAAGCTGAGGAGTGGAGGGGGGCGGGGCGGGGTGAGCAGTACAAAGGACAGAGTCTCTGACAAGGCCTGAGGATGCCCTCTAGAACCCCCTGGAGAGAAAAAAAAAATTCAAAGAAGCCATTAGGTAGAAATTCAAATTTCTCCCCAGGCTAACACTCTTGTGATCAAAATATGTGCTCACGGTTGCACCTCCGCTAAAAACTGCATTCTGGGTATCAACCACATTATCTAAGAATGTGAGGCCGCGGTCTGACCACCTGGAGTTAGGCACAGGACCCCTTAATGTTGGGAATAAAACCAAGCGTGACTCTCACTGGATGCGCTTATGCGCTCGGCTACACACGGCTGTGCACCCTTTTGCAGAAGGAACCATTTGTCTTACTGAAACCCTTTGGATTGTGTGGTTATTTTCTTGAACCGCATCCTCAGACCCAACAAAGGGTCTCTCTTCATTACCAAGGTTCTTGAGAGCTGATTCCCATCTCGGGAGGTATAGTCGCCAGCGGCCACGGAGAACTGGGTTCCCAAAAGGAAAGCTGGGGTTGGATGGAGTGGATGATGAGAGAAGAATGAGACCAAGACAAAGATTCTTTCTGATCAAGGCCCAATGTTTAATCCTTGAATTTTTAATGGGGGGGACCCATCCCCCACTATGCCAAGATCTCTTGGGGGGGAGGGGAAACACGCAGCTGTGCAGTGGGTGGTGGCTTCTTGCAGGAAGCTGCACAAGTGGCAGGACAATAGACTTTACCCAGGTCAGAAGACTCCACTCTAAGTGGGCTAGCCTACTGTAGCAAAACAAGGTCTGATTCAGCCAGCTCAAGGCTGCGCGGGGAGCAGGAGGGGGGTACAGGGAGGTACACCCTGTTGCCTTGTGGGCTTGGATGAAGACACACACTCTAGTTTCTGGACTGACAGAAACCCAAAACCACAAGTCAACCAGGACCACAAAGCTCAAGTGGTCACCACGCATGAAGCTCGGCATGAAGTACCACGCGAAGCCCTGCAGGAGAACCGCACTGTAGGACACTGCCTTGGAGGTTAGGGATTTTCCAAGGATGAGACTGTGAAGTGGCATCAGGCATGAGTTTGAGCTGAAAACGGGGAACAAAAGGTCCAGGGAGAGAATAGGAGAAATGGCCAGTGTGGGTGGTGGTGGTAGAGGTGGATGGACATGGAATAAATCCAGGGATGTGTATGGATGGTTATTCTCTCCAACGTCCTTCTGGCACTCCATTAGGGTGGATGTGAAGTTCTGTGAAGACAACTCTCAAACCAAGAGAAGAAGAAGAAAAGAAGGGGGAGGAGGGGGAGGAG
>NC_034591.1:136015915-136019748 GCF_900095145.1 Mus pahari | reverse complement strand
AGGAGGAGGAGGAGGAGGAGGAGGAGGAGGAGGAAGAAGAGGAGGAGGAGGAGGAGGTCCAAGTCTCAGAGTCCCGCTTTGGTGGCTGGGACATCCGAGGTCGTGTGAGACGCAGGCAGCTGGAAGCAAGTGCAGACTCTCCGTCTGAGGTCCCTGTCTCCGTGAGGGATCAGAGACAGAGGGAGTGATTTGGGCAGGCGCAGGAAACCTCCATGTAGTTAAGGAGCCCGCTCTGGAGGATCCATCCCTTCATGTGGCATAAGGTGGTCAGCACGGACTCACTCTGAGACTGACCTCGGCAGGAGTTTACACGGACCCCCATCAGCAGCCACGAAGGACCCCAGTGATGCTGTCTGGGGTTTTCACAAAGGGAAGGGGAGGATGAAGCCTCTGATCCAGGCATCACGGCAAGCTAGGGGTGGAAGGAAAGCCAGGTTTCCTTTTGAGGGAAGGAGAGGAGTAAAATATCTGAGACCAGTAAGAATACAGTTCTCAGGGCTGGAGAGATGGTTCAGCGGTAAAGGGCACTGACCGCTCTTCTTCAGGACCTGGATTCAATAAAGTACCCATATAGTGGCCCACGAGCTTACATGACTTCAGTTCCAGGGGATCCAACAACCTTTCCTTTTCTTTCTTTTCTTTTCTTTTTTTAAAGATTTATTTATTTATTATATGTAAGTACACTGTAGCTGTCTTCAGACACCCCAGAAGGGGACATCGGATCTCATTATGGATGGTTCTGAGCCACCATGTGGTTGCTGGGATTTGAACTCAGGACCTCCGGAAGAGCAGTTGGTGCTCTTAACCGCTGAGCCATCTCTCTAGCCCCTTCTTTTCTTTTTTTCTTTTCTTTTCTTTTCTTTTCTTTTCTTTCTTTTTTTCTTTTTCTTTTTTTTTTCTTTTTTTCTTTTTTGGTTTTTTGAGATAAGGTTTCTCTGTCTAGCCCTGGCTGTCCTGGAACTCACTCTGTAGCCCCGGCTGGCCTTGAACTCAGAAATCCATCTGCCTCTGTCTCCCAAGTGCTGGGATTAAAGACATGTGCCACCACTGCCTGACCCAACAATCTTTTCTGACCTTCTAGTGCACCAGGCACACAAGTGGTGCACAGACTTACATACAGGGAAAACACACATACACATAAAATAAACTTAAAAAATGTTTCCCTTATAATATTTATAACATAATATATAATATAGCATATAATATATATGTTATAGACACTATATTACTTAATGTACAATATAATAAGTATTATATATTATATATAATTCATTATATCAAGTCATATGTCATAGCTCATATACTAGATACTATATACCATATACTATACATTATACATTATACATTATATAATATATATTATACAATATATAATATACTGTATTATATATTATACTGTATAATATATACAGAATGCTATAATATATAACAAATATAATATATAGTGAAATAATATATATTATAATTATATAGTATATGTTTCCTCTGGGACACATAGTTCTGTAATTGAGATAAACCTCATACAAAAGTAAAAAACTCAGCAGGTAAAGATTTGTACGTAAACTTCTTACAGACTACGTTAACAAGGAAAAGAAAAAGATTAGGAAAGGGATCTGTGACCCTCTTTTCTCTGAAACAGCAGCAACACAGCAAACAGAAGGGAAGCCTGCCTTTGGGTGGGATCCCCTTGGCCACCTTCAGCTTTTGGCTCTTGAGCTGGGACCCTCAGTGTCTAAACTGGCAATGCAGGCTCCAGCCCAGGCACCCCTCTCCCCTGCTCGTGCTCCCCCTCCCCAGTCCTCTCTTCTCCCCAGCCCTTCCCCCTCCTAGCTCTCCCCTTCCCCGGGCCTCCCTCCTCATTTTTATACCTCACTCCTCAGTTTAAGAAAGAAGGAAAGAAAACCTTAAGGATTCCAGAAGGATATACAAAATGTTCCCTTCTAAACAACACAGCCCGTCCATCAGTGTTCCGCTTTAGGACATTCCCCTGCTGCGGGGATGAACTCTGTCCACGTTTCCAGTTCAGATGTCTGCTGCCCCAGCAGAGAGTCCATGTGGTGTGGTTGATCAGTTCCTTAGGCCTCTACTCCATATCTTGCCGAAGTTGGTGTCAATATTCAATATTCTCTCCTCTGGTGCTGCTTAGAAGGAAACATCTACCCAACACTGAATAATGATAACTTTTTTTTTGTAAATTGTATTTTTTATGTGCATTGGTGTTTTGCCTGCATGCTTGTCTGTACAAGGGTGTAGGAGCCTCTAGAACTGGAGTTACAGTCAGGTGGGAGCTGCCTCGTGGGTGCTGGGAATTGGAGCCCTAGTCTTTTGGAATAGCAGCGAATGTTCTTAACTACTGAGCCATCTCTGCCACCACTAATGACAACAAACTGAGGAAACACACACACACACACACACACACCCAACACAGGATAATAATAATGAGTCCAAGGAGGTGACTTGCCAGGGTCTTCAGAGCTTGGTCCTAAGTGGGAACCTCAGTACCTGAGTCTGGGAACGCGAAAAGCCTGTGGGTTCCTAGGAAGGCTGACAATCGGGTGAGAAAGAAGTACTCAGGTTAGACATGGAGGAGCCCCTTGTCAAAGGATGCTGAAGTTACACCTTGTAGCTGACAGCTGCACTGGCACTGAAGAGGGTAGAAGATTGAAGTTTGGATGGACTGAAAGAAACCTCCAGAGAGGGTGGGAAGTGCTGAGAATGTAGGGGAAAGGGCTCTCACATGTAGAGGGTGTGCCCACAGAGGGAGTGCCCACAGAGGGCGTGCCCACAGGGGGTGTGTCTACGGGGACGTGCCCACAAAGGGCATACCCTGTCTTAGAACAGCAACCAATACTATTCCTGACTTTGGATGAAGATTAAAAGACAGTAGTTAAACTGAGCGGTGGTGGCACATGCCTTTAATCCCAGCACTTGGGAGGCAGAGACAGGTGGATTTCTGAGTTCGAAGCCAGCCTGGTCTACAAAGTGAGTTCCAGGACAGCCAGGGCTGTACAGAGAACAAAAAACAAAACCAAAAACCCAAAACCAAAACAGACAGTAGTTAATATCATCTAAAATTGCAATTATAGGGCTAATATGTAAAGATTTTTGGCTTTCTGTGTACTTTATTTTTTTTTGTCTTATCTCGTTAACAACAACAACAACAACAACAACAAAATGCCCCTCCAAGGTCACAACTGTGAACGATGGTTTCATCTTCTTAGGAAAAAATTCTTATTTTATCTGATATCCTATTTTTTTTTTTTAGCATGCCTTATCACAGAAACTCTTCTGTGTCTATTCTATTCTATTCTATTTTCTCATTTGATTCTTCAGATAATAATTATTTTTTTTTCTTTCCTTTCCCCCCCCTTCCTTTTCGCTCTGGTCCCGCTTGCTCTGGCCCTGCTCGCTCCAGCCCATAGTTTTTTTTTTTTATTTGTTTCTCATTAAGGATGGTCATGAGTCGCCATGTAGTTTCGGGGATTTGAACTCAGGACCTCCAGAAGAGCAGTTAGTGCTCTTAACCACTGAGCCATCTCACCAGCCCCATTATCTTTTTTTAAAAAAGATTATTTATTTATTTTAGGTATATGAGTACACTGTAGTTGGATAGATGGTTGTGAGCCATCATGTGACTGCTCCAGCCCTGCTCACTATGGCCCAAAGATTTATTTATTTATTACATTTAAGTACACTGCAGCTGTCTTCAGACACACCAGAAGAGGGTATCAGATCTTGTTACAGATGATTGGGAGCCATCATATGGTTGTTGGGATTTGAACTCAGGACCTTTGGAAGGGCAGTCAGTGCTCTTAACCACTGAGCCATCTTTC
>NC_034591.1:136005602-136014885 GCF_900095145.1 Mus pahari | reverse complement strand
TGGCTGTCCTGGAACTCACTCTGTAGACCAGGCTGGCCTCGAACTCAGAAATCCGCCTGCCTCTGCCTCCTGAGTGCTGGGATTAAAGGTGTGCGCCACAACGCCCGGCTAAATAGACGTATTCTTAATTTTCTATAATATGCCATGTATGTAATTTAGATTTAATTTATACTTAGCAAGGAAAACAATAAGTAACTATGAAAAAGAATTGTTGAAAAGGATGGAAGTGTGAAGTTAAGGGGTTAAAAAGAAAAGAAGGGCTGGTGAGATGGCTCAGCGGTTAAGAGCACCGACTGCTCTTCTGAAAGTCCTGAGTTCAATTCCCAGCAACCACATGGTGGCTCACCACCACCCGTAATGAGATCTGATGCCCTCTTCTAGTCACAGCTGCAGTGTACTTAGATATAATGATAAATACAAATCTTTAGGCCAGAGTGAGTGGGGCTGACCTGCAGGGCTGTCTGGAGCGAGTAGGGCAGAGTCGACCAGAGCAAGGGACCTTCCCAGAAACCACATAATGGATCACAGTCATCTGTCCAGCTACAGTGTGCTCATATACATAAATAAATAAGTCTTTTAAAAAAGAGAGAGAATATTTTAGACGAGGACAAATGTTATATGGTAAAATAAGATTTTTTTTCTAAGAATGAAGAAGGGAGAAACTTAAAACCAAGTCACCAAAGTTTTGAATAAATTGTACAAGGTTTGTGGAGGATGGGCAGTGAGGATGGTTAAAGTTTATGAGAATTCCTAAGGCTATACTGATCTACTTGTGGCAACATTGATAGGAGCTGGTCAAAGAACAAGAACATATGTCTAATTACGTCAACTACCAGTGCCTTTGCTCACTTTTTTAGGCTTTAACCACTTGGGGAAATTGAATCATAGCAAATCCAAGATTTAAAAATTTGGATTATTTTGTCTAAACTTTACCTAAATGTTACATAGACGTTAAAGGGGCAAGATTGGTGGAGCTGCTCGGTGTTCTTCAAAGCTTGCGGGGACACGGGAGCAGTCATCCAGGCAGGACCCTAGAGGAATGAGACTCTTCTCATTAATTACCTTGTCCTCTTTATCAGAGCAGCCACAGATCCGCCAAGACTGGGCTCTCATCAGTACACACCTCCTAAGAGTTCTGGATCCTCCAGCTATTCGGGATGCAGTATAAAAGTTATAATCGCATGAAGCTCTCTCTGTACCATAGCTCAACTGGTGTGTGAGGGATGTAGAAGTTGCAGAAGACAAGCAAAGGATAAGAAAACAGAACCCAGGGGGAGGCCTTCTGAGCCCAGACCCCTTCAGCATTAGCAGATGGAGTCACAGATATGCCCAAGGTAGGACTAAGGAAACGCTGACTGAGGACAATGGATGGACTGCCTGTATAGGTGGGTAGAGGCCTTCTCCCTCCCAATTGCTGCAGCTGGTAATGTGATTAAAGTTATTTTAGAATAAGATTTGGCCTTGTGAAAAATAGAGACTCAAACAATAGAAGCCATCTTGCTGCCGCTATTTTAAAAGACCCCACGAAGGCAGTGGACATTAACTGAGATCATACCTCGTGGTACAGTCTCCTAAATCTGGTAACACAGAGAGGGAAGTGGTTTTAAAATTTATACTTAAAACATGGAGCCGGGCGTGGTGGCTCACGCCTTTAATCCCAGCACTCGGGAGGCAGAGGCAGGCGGGATTTCTGAGTTCGAAGCCAGTCTGGTCTACAAAGTGAGTTCCAGGACAGCCAGGGCTACACAGAGAAACCCTGTCTCGAAAAACCAAAAAAAAAAAAAAAAAGACTACGAGTCTCCTTTAGGTTTGCCTAGGATTAAAATAGCTCTAGGAAGTGGTGTGAGCCTATTCCCACAGTTATATGTATGGCCTTATGTATCTTAGTGATCCACAGAGCTTCCCACCAAAGAAAGTAAGAATCGGGTTCTCGGAAATTGCATGCTGGGAGCCTCCCTCCTCTGCGTCACTCTCTTTTAGCCTTCTTGCCCAGAATCTCCATTCACACTTCCAGCCCATCCTTTTCCCCTATCCTGGGGACCAAAGGCTGATAGAAAGCAGAAAGAACAGATCGGAGGATCCTGTCTCGAGCTCTTAGCTACTGAAACCAAAATCAACAGAGGAAAGTGTTTGTTTTTGCTGTAAGGTACCAGATTGCAGGGGAGGCAGGAGCAGGAAGCTGAGCAATCAACATCTCAACCACACACAGGAAGGAGAGGAGAGGAGAGGAGAGGAGAGGAGAGAGAGAGAGAGAGAGAGAGAGAGAGAGAGAGAGAGAGAGAGAGCCAGAAGTAGGTGAGGCTGTAAATCCTCAAACCTCATCCCCGGTGACACAGTTCGTCTGGCAAGGATCTCGTAACGGTTTCATAACTTCCCTGAACTGTGCCCCCGTGGGAAACTACGTGTTCACACACACACCACCCAGTGATGGACATTTCTCATTCAAACCCCTGTGTTTGACCCACAGCCTCCCTAGTCTCATGGCTACGTCATAATGCAAAACAGATTTAGTCTGATTTCAAAAGTCCCCATGTTGTTTCACAGTCTCAACCCTGTCCAAAAGTCCAAAGTCTCTTCTGAGACTCTAGGCAACCGTGTGGTAATCTGAACAGAAAGAACTGAACGCAAAGGCTGGTGAGCAAGGAAACGCTGACGAAGGGATCTGGGAGCAAGAGACAGAAAGCAGCGGCTCCCGAGGTTGGGACTGAAGGAAGGGAGGGAAGGTAGCTGCCACAAATAGGTGACCAGTGAAGGACAAAGTCACAGCTAGTCCACAGGGTCATCAGTGGGAGTTATGAGAGTCAGCCCCAACATGCTTCGGGGTGAATGGTGCCGAGCCCCCAGCCAGCCCAGAACCATCCAGGAACCAAACAACAAACCCTGCTTCCTTCCTTATCACTTCCAGCGTCTCTCCCAGATGCCCTCTCCACAGTCCCACCATCAAGGCATCTGGCAAGGCAGAAGGTGCACCATGTGCATCTCTAGTATGAACGCCTGGGGAGAAAGGGAGGAGCCGAGAGAGAAAGGGAGGAGCCGAGAGAGGAAGGGAGGAGCCAAGAGAGAAAGGGAGGAGCCGAGAGAGGAAGGGAGGAGCCGAGAGGCAAGACTGGACAACAACGCTGTTGGTCACTCAGCGTCCACAAGTGTCCTACATCTGAACATCCACACAAGGAAACAACCTTCTGTTTCCACCCCCCAAGCTGTAACTGCCCTTCCCACAAGGGAGGATGTCCTCATTCTCCCCGCCTAAAGGAGCGAACTGCCCCCACAGACATCACATCCATTATACTGGGTGCTTGAAGTTTGCACTTAGCTGAAGCCCCCGACATTCCTCTTACATGATAACCAAACTTTCATTATGGTCCTTGTGATTAACTACAAGTTAACTACAAGTCTCTACATCGTTCTCTGTTCTCTTTAAAATGTGTGTCCTTTTTTGGTGGTAGCTTTAATCCCAGCACTTGGGAGGCAGAGGCAGGCAAATCTCTGAGTTCGAGGCCAGCCTGGTCTACAGAGTGAGTTCCAGAACAGCCAAGACTACACAGAAAAATCCCATCTTGAAAAAGAACAAGCCATACAGTAGTGGCGCATGCCTTTAATCCCAGCACTTGGGAGGCAGAGGCAGACAGATTTCTGAGTTCGAGGCCAGCCTGGTCTACAAAGTGAGTTCCAGGACAGCCAGGGCTACACAGAGAAATCCTGTCTAAAAAAAAAAAAAAAGGAATTTTTTTTTTCTGTCCTCAACTAAAGCCATACCTCGATGGGGAGTGTGTATGTGGGTGAGATGACCCACAGCATCATTGAGAGTCTTGATTTTTTTTCCCCTTCCGTTTGCTCCAGTTTTTTATTGGCCTTTACTGTTGGCTGAGGAACCTAAGGTAGGTTCCTCATTCCCTCCTGTGGGACAGCAGCTCACTTTCCCACTGGTAGCTGGGATCTGCTCTGCCAGCTCATTGGTTCTGTGGTGTAGGAGCCCCACTGTCTGGGTAGGAGCCATCTCTGTAAAGGGGGAGCCAGTGTTGTATGCTTTAATTCCCACAAAGGCTTCCAATCCAGGAAAGCTTGAGGCTTCTCAATGAGGTTGTATAGTGAGTAATGATGAGAGGAACTTGTCTCCCTGTCTCCCTGTGGTTCCCAGCACAAGGCCTCTGCCTCACACCACCCACTGCTACCCTTGAGACATGTGCCATATCTTTAGGGTGTCATCTCACAGTTGACACGGTGACTAGGTGTCTAGGAAGTCACCCACTGGCTTCTGGGTGATTGTGGCGAGCGTGCACAGGCACAAGCCTATTGCTCGACTTCCCTGCTGTGAGATTGGTTCTCTGATCAGATGTGATCTGTGGCAGGCCAGCCCACTGATCTACAGATCGGCATGTTAGCAGAAGCACATCTGAGCAGGAAAGGAAAGTTCATGTCCGGAAAAATATGTCTACTCCAGGGAGGACGACTCCCTCCTCTTACAGTGGGAGAGGTCAAGGGTCATCAACTTGCTATTAATGTCTGGCTGGTGCCCTAGGGAAACCACTCCACCGGGCCTCGCTGTTGGCGAAGGCTCCTCTGAAGCAGCCCCCCCCCTTCAGTGGGGAGGCCTCTATCTATGCCTGAGTACCTTCCATCTCTGCCACCAAGGCTACTTTTGCTCATGAATCCATTGAGAAATCAATGTGGCAGCCGGGGAAAAGAACCTGACAGAGTGTTTGGTTGGTTGATTGATTGGTTGGTTTTTCACGACAGAGTTTCCTCTGTGTAGCCCTTGCTATCCTGGAACTCACTTTGTAGACCAAGCTGGACTCGAACTCAGAAATCTGCCTGCCTCTGCCTCCCGAGTGTTGGGATTAAAGGTGTGCGCCACCTAGCCCGGCTGTCAGAGTGTATTATTTTGTCCACTTTATTACCAAGCATGGGGGGAGGGGCAAAACCACCTCCCTGTGACAATTCCGTGAGGTGCTTCCACTTTTCTGTTCCTCTTAAGTCCCTGACTACCCTGACCATACTGTCTGATGGCTAACCACTCACGGGATGTGGTTATCTTTCAGCATCTGTCAGCCTAGCGAAGTGGACGACCAGCTGTCAACCAGGACACTTGAATTCTCTATTCCCGTCTTGCCCCAGCACCATTGCTCACTTTGTTGTCATTCCTTCCAACACCCCATTGCCAGGTAGGAGAGAAAGAAGGTTAGAGGAGTGAAAGGGTGTAGGTCTCTTTAAACTACTTCCTGATGATGAATAGGGGCTTTGAGTTCCTTGGGGGCAAGTCCAATACTCATAGTCAGGATATCTGCAACTTCTTCTAGTCTCTTTCCTTTAGACCACCAGCAACAGCAACAGCAGAAGAAGCAGGAACCAGCAGGAGGAACAGCTGCACCTTCTTCTTCTTCTTCTTCTTCTTCTTCTTCTTCTTCTTCTTCTTCTTCTTCTTCTTCTTCTTCTTCTTCTTCTTCTTCTCCTCCTCCTCCTCCTCCTCCTCCTCCTCCTCCTCTTCCTTCTGCTTCCCACTCTCGCCCCCACCCCTCGAGTGCACCCCTCTCAGGGTTCTGGCATTTATACCCTCTCCAGACTCCAGAAATAAACTCTCTGCCACTGGCAGAATCAGGATCCTGCCAGAGACTCCTCAGAATTAAACTGTGCAGAATCAGGCCCCTGACAGAACATACACGAGGCACACAGTCTGCTGCTATGGGCAATCTGAAGCAGCTCCATATCCCACACCTTGGATTAAAATAAAGACATGTTTACGTAACATAAGTGGGGTTTTAAAGAAGTCAACATTCTCACTACCCAGCCTATTGTGAGAGGTGCTGCTGGTGGACACATGGACCTGGGTTGTATAAGAATGCAGTCTGAGCACACCAGCAAGCTGGATTCCCCCTTGGTTACTGCTTTAGTTCCTGCCTCCACACTCCTGCCTTGCCGTCCTTGATGATGGACTGTAAGCTGAAGCCAAATGGACTTTTCTTCTTAAGTTGGGTTTGGTCCTGGTGTTTATTATAGTGATAGAAAATGAACAAAGATAGTGTAGAGAACATCTGTGTGACTGTATGAGTAGGTGTGTGCGTGTGTGCATACCTGTGACTCTACAGAGACCAGAAGAAGGTGTTGGATCACTCAGAGCTGAGTTGTAGGTTTTTGTGGGACACAAGGCTTATTTTGTGAGTTCTGGGATCTAAACGCTGGTCCTCAAGACTGCAGAGAAAACACTTAACTACGGAACCATCCGTCTCTGCAGATGGCTCCAGATAGAATCTTCCACTGAGCATGAGCTCATTGATTTGTCTGGCTGGCCAACGGGCTTCAGCAAGCTACCGGTCTTCATTGCCCTAGTACTAATAGCTATAGACTCATTATACAGTGCCCAGACTTAACATGGATTCTGGGCATCTGAATTCGAGCCCTCATTTCTGGGCACACACTTACCGAGCCCTTCTGCTGCAGGTCCCTACCTCTGTGTGGTCCATGTATCATGAAGAGCCCTCTCTAAGCTAGCCTCTAGTCCTTTCTCCTTCAGGCAACTGATCTGATGTAACTGGTGATGAGGCCTAGACTGAAGGAGTTAATATGGAGGTCTCAGTGTCAGAGGAGACTGGCTAGTAACTTTCCTACTCTATGTTTTTATGAGCTCAGAGTGTAAATAACCTCTCCGTTTGATGACAGATCGTTGAAGTGCACACCTAACTTTATGGCTGGTACAAGATAACACAAAGTTCATGGCAGAAGGTTCTCCACATCTTCAGAATTACCTATCATCGCATGACTGTATAGATAATCTTTTTAAAATTTTAAATTAATATATTAAAATGTGTGTGTGTGTGTGTGTGTGTGTGTGTGTGTGTGTGTGCCTGGTGCCCACAGAGGCCAGAAGAGGGTGTCACATACCTCAGAACTGGAGGTACAGTTGTGAACCACTATGTGGGTACTGGGAATTGAACCTGTGTTTTCTGGAAGAGCAGCCAATGCTCTTATTGGTGAGCTATCTCACCAGCCGTGCATATTTACTGACAGTCAGTATCTAGCCAGAAAAACTCAGAAAGGCGAGCAAGCTTGGCAGTGGGGCATGGGAGAAACTCTGTAAGCATTGCATGAGGAGAGACTGTGGAGAAGATAAATCCATTATCTCACGAAGGGGAGAATGACTGCTCCCATCTCCTTAGCCTGGCTTCTTCCTGGGTAGCTAACTGACAGGCCTAGCTGGATTAGCTCTTAAGTGAAGAAACAATAGTATATGAATTTTGGGCATATCAGAATTTCCTGTCTCTATCCAGGGCCAGGGGTAGAACGCAGAATCCATTATTTTAACTAAAAGGAAGCTTTTACTCAATGGGCCTCAGCAAATCCTTGGTAAATAAATCTTAAGGGAGCAACTATAATGCTTTGCTTGGAGGTGGGGCACCAAGATGCCCATTAGGGACGAGGTGCATCCTTAATGGCCCCTAGTCTCAACTTAGCTACTTAACATTAGGTGTGTTGTATGGAAACTCTTACTAGAAAGGATCTAAGTAAAACATTTCATTTTTGTGTATGGGCATTTTGCCCACATGTGTATCTGTGCACCACATGCAGACCTGGTGCCATGGAGGCCAAAAGAGGGATAATTATTAAAGGACAAAGAGAAATTCTAGAAGTAGTGTTTAGCTTTGCTCTTTAGTGTCCTTTATTTGGGTTTAATAATCTGTGGTTTATCCCAGCACTCAGGAAGCAGAGGCAGGAGGATTTCTGAGTCTGAGGCCAGCCTGGTCTACAGAGTGAGTTCCAGGACAGCCAGGGCTACATATAGAAAAACCCTGTCTCAAAACAAAACAAAACAAAACAAAACAAAGCTCAAAGTTCAAAATCTCTTCTAAGACTCAAAGCAATCTCTCTTAATTATGACCCCTTGTAAAATCAAAAAGCAAATTACATACTTCCATCTAATAATGGTACACAATATTGATTACTATTCCAATAGAAAGAATACATAAAATGAGGAAATATTGGACCAAAGAAAGACTAAAACCCAGCAGGGCAGACTTCAAACCCTGTCGTTGCCTGTCCGAAGTCTCAGGGCTTAGAGGTCTTGTAACACACTCCTCCTTTTTGGACTACCTCCATTCCCTACAAGCAGCTGTCCTTGACAGGTATTCCATGGCTCTGCATCTCTAACATCTTGGAATCTCCAACACAATTCAAGCTTCTCTTTCACAGTATCCCACAGTGGTCTTCCTGGGTCTTCCATGCAGAGAGGGACCACCCTGCTGTGTCCCTGGCCTGACTTGCTGTGGGTCACTAGTTCTCTGTCGAAACAGCATGACAGGAGCCACTTGGGGTGCAGAAGATTTATTTGGTTTATACTTCCATATTGCTGCTCTTCATCGAAGGAAGTCAGGACAGAAACCCAAACAGGCAGGAATTGGACAGAGGCGCTGATGGCGGAGGCCATGAAGGGATGGTGCTTACTGGCTTGTTCCACATGACTTGCTCAGCCTGCTTTCTTATAGAACCCTGGACCATTTTTCTCAGGGTTGGCACCACCCACAGTGGGCTAGCCCTCCCCCATTGATCACTAAAATGCCTTACAGCTGGACTTCATGGAGACATTTTTCTCAACTAAGTCTCCTTCCTCCAATGACTCTAACTCATGTCATTGTCACACAAAACCAGCCAATACATCCAGTTAGCCACGGGGGCTGGTGTGACTATTTATGGATTAAAAAAGAGAGATCTTTATGATAATGGAGTTTCTTGTCTTGATTGGTGCAGTGGTTACACAAAGACACACGTGTGTCACAGGCACACACACATACCTGCATTGCTTTCTTGTTTTTTATATTATGTCATACGTAATCACTGGAGGAATTGAGTCTATACTTCTTAACTCTCTGTGCCTTTGTGTAAGATTTATTTTTATTTACGTGTATTGTGTGTGTCAATGTATATGTATGCTATATGTGTACATGTGCAGGTGCCCACGGAGCCCAAAAGAAGTTTTCAAATCTCCTAGAACTGGAGTTTCAGGTAGTTGTGAGCCATCTAACCTGAATGCTGGGAACTGACTTGGATCCTCTGGAAGAGCAGGCAGTGCTCGTAGCCACTGAGCCATCTCTTCAGCCTCAATAGTGCATTTTTAGTTTTTGTGGCCTCTATAAACTCTATAAACCAGGCTGGCCTCAAACTCAGAGATCCCCTTCCTCTACCTTAGTAGAGTAGTGGGATTAAAGGTGTATATCTGAATCTTTGAGTTTAAAGTTTTTCCTATAAGGTTTTAACATTTTTTTGGCTTTCTGTTTCTTTTCTTTTTTCTTTCTTT
>NC_034591.1:135972572-136003552 GCF_900095145.1 Mus pahari | reverse complement strand
TTGGGGGCCCTGTGTTCCATCCTATAGATGACTGTGAGCATCCACTTCTGTATTTGCTAGGCACTGGCATAGCCTCAAACAAGACAGCTATATCAGGGTCCCTTCAGCAAAATCTTGCTGGCATATGCAATAGTGTCTGGGTTTGGTGGTTGTATATGGGATGGATCCCCGGGTGGGGTAGTCTCTGGATAGTCCATCCTTTCGTCTTAGCTCCAAACTTTGTCTCTGTACCTATATCCTTTCATGAGTATTTTGTTCCTATTCTAAGGAGGAATGAAGTATCCACACATTGGTCTTCCTTCTTCTTGGTTTTCTTGTGTTTTGTAAATTGTATCTTGGGTATTCTAAGTGTCTGGGCTAATTAATATCCACTTATCAGTGAGTGCATATCTAGTGACTTCTTTTGTAATTGGGTTACCTCACTAAGGGTGATATCTTCCAGATATATCCATTTGCCCAAGAATTTCATAAATTCATTGTTTTTAATAGCTGAGTAGTATCAGAGGAGAGATTGGGAGGCAATTTTGAATATGACACTAAAATGTATAAGGTAAACTAGAACTGTCAACTAAGCCCCATTATCAAATTAATGATCTCAGTTATATCAGTGAGGGATCCTTCCATCAGAACGGGAGTGGCCACAAACATAAAAATGCGTGCAATATTCTTTCTACATATAGTTTTTAGTATTCACTAGGATTGCTTGCAGTGAATTTAAAGCTGTGGTCCTCCACCATAGCTGCTTGTTGAAATAAGCTGAGAGTTTCAGAAGAAATTCTGATGCACGGTCCTAGAAAAGGCAAGTTTGCACATTGCTTAGTGGCTGCTTGGGGCTGGGAGTGGACAGAGGGAGTAATTGCAAACCGAGCAATGGAGACACTCTGCAGCTCCTGTGTGTGTGTGTGTGTGTGTGTGTGTGTGTGTGTGTGTGTGTGTGTATGTGTGTGTGATGACAGCTGCACAACTCTGCAAGTCTCTAAAAATCACTGAATCCTGGATTCTGAAAGAGATACACGGATAGCTGAACTCCACTGTAAGACTCTTGAGATATAGTTATCTAGAATAGTAATGGCAGGCATGATTTATGACTTATGTTCTTTCTCTTGGTTGGCAGGATGGTTCAGTGGGTAAAAGTGCTTGCTGCCAAACCTGAAACCTGAGTTTGAACCCACATGGTGGAAGAGCTGTAAATCCTGAAAGTTACCTCTGGCTTCCACATGCACACCATGGAACGAACAGACCCACACCCATACACTTACCTAGTAATAAATGTGCTTTTGTGTTTTAAAAACTCTCGTGATTCTGCTGAACGATCTGTACAGAGAACCACTTCAGTTATGTGAAGCCATTTTACATAATGACTTACTTTGAGGTCTCTTTGGACTCTAAACAACTCCAACTGTACAAATGGAATGCTAGCCATGTTTGTTTGTTTGTTTGTTTGAATGAACTCTATCTTTTTAGAGTGATTAAATAAACACCACCCAGAACTGAAGCTAATAATTGTAGCCTGATACTCCGGATAGGTATTTATGCTGAATGTGACGTTAGAATTTGTTTGGATGAGTCTAGTAAGTAGGGCATAGTGATGCAGAGTCACAGCACATGAAGAGGGTTTATCTTAGTGCATGAATCAAAGGAGGAGAAGACAGAGCTCATGGCTGTTCTCCTCCAACAGTGAAAGGCTGCCAGAAAAGGGCTGGACTAGTTTCTCATATCTTCAGAAGAATCTAGAGGTCTCTGAATAAAGTTCCTCATGTTGTGGTGACTACCAGCCATAAAATTGTTTTTGTTACTACTCCATAACTGTGATTTTGCTGTTATGAATCATAATGTAAATGTCTGTTTCCTGATGGTCTTAGGTGACCTCTGTGAAAGGGTCATTTGACCCCAAAGGAGTCGTGACCCACAGGTTGAGAACCATTGATCTAGCTGAAGCCTGGCACGTCAGTGCATGTCTGTAATCCAAGCTGAGGCAGGGCTGTGTGAAGAGTTTTCTGTACAAGTCTTTTTTACTTGAGTTTGATTTCTGAGACCCATAGAAAAGGTGGAAGCAGAGAACTGACCCTAACGCGTTGCTCTCTAATCACACATGCACTGTGACATATGACATGCATGCACACTAATAAATACATTATTTTATATATGAAAAGAAGCTAAGTATCATGGTGGTGCCTGTGTTTAATCCTAGTACCCAGAGGCATGAGGATCCCAGAGTTTGAGGCCGGCCAGGGAGGGCTACATAGCAAGACCCTGTTTCAAAAAATAAAAAAATAGGGAGAGAGAGAGAGAGAGAGAGAGAGAGAGAGAGAGAGAGAGAGAGAGAGAGAAAGAGAGAGAGAGAGAGAGAGAAAGAGTGATCACTGTAGAGTTCAGCTAAACCACATTGCAGAAAATTCAGCCTCTTCGCTTATCTTGTGGGAGGGAAGGAAAGGGAATCTAGGTGGATTAGGTTACAGGAAGATGGCTACCAGGGCTTTGCAAGTAATCTTGTTCTAGGCACTGTTTTAAGTAGTTGGAAATATAAATGCAATGGCTACACTAAAACTCAGTGGGCATTCACATCAATTGGAGGGCTTGTTAAAGTGGAGGTGGCAGAGTGTGGGGTCAGGGAGCAGTGGGACCAGGGGTAGCAGGCCTGGAGTAAGAGTAAGAGGCATGTCCAAACCTGGGAAATCTCATCCTGAGATTGGCAGGAGTGGGATCACTTCCCCCATGCCCCAGGCCTGTGTGTCCCTGTGCACATAGCCATGCACCCCCACCTTTGCCCACTGGAAGTGGTCATGTTGCCCAATAGCTAGGTTAAACTTCCTCTCCCCTTATCAGGTCAAGTCCAGGAGCACCTGGAATTCCTCTTTATGCCAATGAGGCATCCCCAGCACCCTGGCCCCAGCCAAAGGTTTAAGTAGCCTTTGCTCCCCCATTAAATGAGCTGTCTCATTGAAGCTGTCTCCAAGCTGTCTCATTGAGTCTGTTCTCCAAGGGCTCACTGCTGCCTGAGGGGTCTTCTGTCCTGTCCTGCCTTGCTTCCCTTAGGATCCTCTATGCATGGGAGGCAGAGCCTGAACACAGCAGGGGGATGGACCTCAAACTTGTATTTCTGTCAAATTCCCTGCTGCTGCTGCTGCTGCTGCTGCTGCTGCTGCTGCTGCTGCTGCTGCTGCTGTTAGGACAAAAGGCTAACTGTGGTGCCTATTTAACATATTGAAGTGCACGCTGGCCAGGCTCTCTCAGAGTAGCAAGTACCAGTTAGAGTCCTGGCTCTTCTCAGCATTTCTCACTCCTATCCCCTACCCTAAACTTCTCCAGCCACTGAACTTTCCCCCAGCTTCTTTCCTGTTTAAACCCAGCCATTTGGTCCATGTGCTCTCTTGGTCCTCACTCTCTTGGTTCTTCCTCTCCAGGTCTCCTGTCTTGCCTCTCTCTTCTCTTCCTCTCTCTCCTCCCTCAGCTACCTCTCACAGCCCAGTCTATTCTGCTGACCATGTTCAGTCTGGACCCTTTCAGAGGCTTCTGGCTGTTTTCTCCCTCATATCTACAATAAAAACTTTCTCCTCAACTATACCCAGGTGCAGCCATTTCCTCATTTCCATTCACTGTTGATCCAAACTCCACTGTTAGAACTGGTGTATAGTCTAAATGCCGACAGAACCTCAAGAACAGGGGCTGGAAGATGGCTTCGAGGTTAAGAGCACTAGCTGCTTTCCCAAAAGACCAAAGCACCAGGGCACCCACAGGCAGCTCAGAACTGTCTGTAACTCCAGTTCCAGGGGGGCTGACATCCTCACATACACATACATGAACACAAAATAGCAACTGACATAAAAAATGAAATGAGTCGGGCAGTAGTGGCACACCCTTTAAACCCAGCACTTGGGAGGCAGAGGCAGGCGGATTTCTGAGTTTGAGGCCAGCCTGGTCTACAGAGTGAGTTCCAGGACAGCCAGGGCTATACAGAGAAACCCTGTCTCAAAAAACCAACCAACCAACCAAAGAGTAGGAAGTGTCAATCAGTACTTGTTCAATGGTGCTCATAGAAATTAGCATTATATGCATAATAATTTCCTGTCTTTTAGGTATAGAGATCATGGAAATAAGAACCCTCTTCTCATGGGATGTACAAATATACCACATACTGCAAAATCACATAAAGAATGGTCAAATATACCACCTACTGTAAACTCCCATAAAAGAACAGAGCAGGTCATTGTGAGAGAGAACAAAGGGGCCACTTCAAGGTAACATTGGCACTGGCTTCTCAGAAGTAAGAAAGCTACAACATTCCAGAAGCAGTGCTAGAATATGTAGTGATAGCCAGTATGTCTGAGGCTACAGACTTGTGTGGAAGGCAAGCTCAGAGAGGGAAATCGGGCAGATGGCATGACAGACAAAACAGACCAGCTCTCCAGTTACCAAGTGATGGTCCAGGAACAGAAACCCAGGGGAGGAGGGACAAATTACACCCTGGCAGGACAAGGTCATAAAGACAAACTGCTTGTACCCAGCTGAGCTACTGGGCACCTGTGGAGGCTAGAAAAGTATTATGAACATTTTGGGGTGATGACTCTGCTCTTCATTGATTCACAGAATTGCAGTCTTAGGGCCCACATGGAAGTGCTTCTGCAAAATTCAGAGCCAAGCAGGGGCAAGTTCTAACAATGTCTTTGGCCAACAGTTACACATCTAAAAGTAAAATGGAGAGAGTCAACCTGGGTTGAAATAGTATGCCATCTTTCCATATTTCATTATGATATCATTTACAGATGACTTTCCTCCTAAAGGTTAAAAATAATTTTTGTATCATTAAGTAGGATTTGTACTACTTAAGCTCTAGTATCTTCTTTATGCCCTTTAATCTTTTAAGGGAGTCATAGTCTTAAAAGTTGTCTTTCTTTGTACAGGCCAAAGGGAAAGGCTGTAACTTTAATTCCTTTGGATTCCCTTTAACCTACAAATGGTAAGAAAACATATCTAACATAAGGTTGCACATAGAGCTAAAGCCCAAATCACCTTATTTCTAAATCCTTTCATTCTTCCTCTGTAAGTTCATGGCAACTCAAAAAGGTTCCTAAATTATAAGTTTACCACAGCATTTCTAAAGCATCTCAGTGCCTTTCAGTTTACTGAGAAAATACACAGTCCAGCTCCAAACCTTACATCTAACTTCTATATAGAATCTTAAATATTTCTTTCCTACCAAATTACAGCAGAAACACACCTTATGGAGCAACTAGATGAGAATTAACAGCAGTTCCACAATCACTCAGGTTTTCACATAATACTTGGCTATGTTCTTTTGCATGCTCTACTTGTCATGTGACTTCTTGTTTAGAGAGAAAAATGAAGAAAATCTGGATCTTCCTTTTTCATTTTTGCTGTTAACTATAGAGTGAAATCCTCAAGATATACTTGATCTAAACCAAAAAAAATCCCATGAATATTACAAAAAGGCTTGTTAGCTTAAGAAACTCCAAATACCCATCAAAATCATTTTGCAACTTAGGGTACCAGATTTCTCTGCACCGTCTTCTCACCAGCCCTCCTTGAAACACATACATGGAACCATACACTACTTGAAGCTACTGGAGATACTACTGCAGGCATTAGTGTTTTCAACAATGATCTGTCAATCAAACTTGCACAATCTGGTAGTCTTAGCAACAGGGAAAAAGCTTCAATCACCCTTCTAAAGTAACTTGGGTTTAAACTACTCGTAAGCATTTGAAGGCCAAAGGAAAAAAGGAAGTACTAGTTTTCTCGATTGTTGGTTCTCAGCAAATGTGTATCCTAAGAACCAAAGTGGTGTAGGCCTGTGTCACTATGTGGGAGCCAGGAGTAGGCACGTTGTAGCACAAGGTCCACCTTGGCGACAGTAAGTGCAGGGCTAGCTTGGGCGACTTGATTGTAAAACGTAGAGAGGTGGTTGAGAATACAGCTCAGTAGTAGATGTACGATCTCCACTAGTTGGGAAGGGTCTATGAAGGATGGCTTTTGGCTTTTTTTTTTTTTTTTAAATGAAAACAGGACGGAATGAAAACATGGGTAGTACATGTCTGTAATCCAGGCAGGAGGACCCTAAACTGAGAGAACAGGCAAATTACACAGGCCATCTTAAAAAGAAAACATGGACATGCAAAGTCCTAAAGAGTTACTTCTCTCTGCACTCTATTTCCAACACACACACACACACACACACACACACACACACACACACACACACACACTTTCTAAGCAGTGATAACTGGCTAACCACACCACCAATCAAATCGTTCTTTCAGCTTAGCTCTTTATTTTATAGTCAGCAAGTAAAAAAACAGCTTTGGCCCAGGTTAAAAGTGGCTCCTGTTTATTGGCTATTTTTCCTCAGGATTTTCAGTACTTATTCTAGAATTTACATTTACTTGGTAACCATTTGAAATCACCACCAGTACAAATAATGGGATTGGCTGAGAATTGGGATGGGGAATCTTGAGCACAGATATAATGGTAAACAATGTAATAAAATTAACTACAGTTCAGACAAAAACAAAAAACAGAACATGCTCAAACATGAAATCGAGTTATAATTTCTGTAAGGCACAACTGTGGAGTAATTTTAATTCAGAACATGGCTGCTCTGGCAAGAGACCACATCCAAAGACCTTCTAGGTCTAAGCGATCTGGCTGGAATACAGACATGCCTTTAATCCCACAGACAAGCACATTTCTGGATTCAAGGCCAACCTCGTACAGAGCAAACTTCAGGTAATGAGAAGCTTAAGTCCAGACTTGGGGGTACACACTTTTAATCCCGGCACTCAGGAGAGAGAGGCATGCCGATCTCTGAGTGCTAGTCAGTTCTCTTCAGTCATTTTGGCTGAGTCAGTTCAAAGGGAGGCAGTGAGCAGAGTTCGTGGAGTTCAGAGGCAGTCTTACTGGGAGAGTTTTATAGAGACAGGTGAAGACAGAATGAGCCAGAGAATGAAAAGGAGCCAGAAGACTGGAACAGATTGTTAGAGTTAGCAGAGCAATTCAAGCAGAGCAGAGAGTAAAGCCAGAGTTCACACAGAGCTAGAAAGGGTGAGCACAAAGTCTTGGAGGTGAGAACATTCTAAGCTTAGGTTAGCGGAGGGAGGCAGTAAGCCTGAGAACAATTAAGTCAGATGACTAAAAGTCACTCTTACACACAACCAAAAACCCTGGTAAAATTTAATGAACGTGTGAGGGAATCATCAACTGGGGGAGGTTCAAGTTCTTAAAATATATTCCTGTTTAGGCACATTATTGTATAAGCTGTTGTGTCCCTTCCCAGTGAACACGCAGTGGTGAGTGGATCTGGCCAAGAGAATACTCCAGTCTCAGACATCAATGTCCATTCTTTCCCTCTTGTGCTATAAATACGACGTGGCAAATCCATATTCAAAATAACAGTGTGGTTTGATTTAAAGGGACAGGATGTCTGAAAGGTACTGTGCTCAAGGACCTACTCTAAAAGCAACATTCTACACACATAAAGCTAATTCACACGTGAAATTTCATTGGACTTGGTTTAGGTTTCACACTTTGCAAATTTCAAAACCCACTCCAAATTGTTGCTTTCTCCCAAAAGTATTGTTTTAACCTTTTGAAAGGCGGGGTCTCCCTATAGCTTTGGCTGTTCTTGAACAAGTTCTGTATACCAGACTGACCTCGAACTCAAAAAAGATCCTCCTGCCTCTGGCTCCTGAGTGCTGGAAATAAAGGTGTGCTTCATAACTGCTTGGCAAAAGACAGGCTTTATTTTTCCATTATTTCTACTTTACTGGCTGACACACTGACAAGCAGTTTTTCTTTTCTTTTTTTTCTTTTTTTGGTGACAAGTTCTATTACGCTGTCTTAGAACACACTATGTTCTAGGTACACACTAGGATTAAGTGTATACTACCATGCCCAGTTGACAAGCAGTTTCTTTATATTCACTGGACTGTGTCCAGCAAACTAAGAAAAACAAATTGACATTTCCTGGACCCTATTGAGGACAAAAGGCAGAGCTGGAAGGGAAGGAAATCATGCCCATCTCCCCAGTTCTTCCAAGTATGCCACACAGTAATTCATAATCTCACTGTGGCTCAGGTCGGAGTCAGCCAGGCAGAGCTGCCTCACTGCTCTTGGCTTCTGCAGCACCACCAGGAGGTGAAACAAACATCCGAGACAGGATGACAATGACGACGCCTCTTCTCTACCAACTAGGGACCAGCAACGACTGCTACCTTGTACTTCTGAAGAGTTCTAAATGACCTTCCCTGTGAACAATTATCAAAGACTTAACTACTTTTTCTTTTCTTTATTATGTAGCCCTGGCTAGTGTAGAACTCACTGGACTTAAAACCTCTGCTTCTGACTCCCAAGTGCTAGGATTTAGTGTGTGCCGAAACACCAGGCAGACTTCCAACTTTTTTTCTTCTGTTACCTTTGTTAAAATATCATGAAGGCAGTGAGAAATAGCTTAAAAAATATTAAACGCTTAAGTTAAAAAATCTAATAATGAAGAACTGCAACTTTGAGGAGGCAGAAAGAGAAACATAAATCAAGTTTTAATACAAAATGTAAACAAACAATACAGAAGAATGGAGTTACTTGCAATTCTTGTGAAACAAAGCTTTACATTAGAACATCTACTTTTCCTTAAATAGATGACTCTTATTTCATTAACTCACAAACTATAGGGTTTTTAATTCGTAGGTAGAGTGCTAGTTTCTCTTATATCCTTAATGTTTTTAAAATTTATTTATTTATTATATGTTAGTATACTGTAGCTGTCTTCAGACATTCCAGAAGAGGGAGTCAGATCTTTTTATGGATGGTTGCGAGCCACCGTGTGGTTGCTGGGATTTGAACTCAGGACCATTCGGAAGAGCAGTCAGTGCTCTTAACCAATGAGCCATCTCTCCAACCCCTAAATTTTTTAAAAAAGATTTGAATTACTTGTATTTGTGTTTGAGTATTTTCCAGAATGGATGTCTGTATACCACATGTGTACAGTGAGTCCAGAAGAAGACGTTACAGATGACTGTGAGCCATCATGTGGTGTTGAGAATGGAACCTGGGTCCTCTGGAAGAACAGCCAGGATTCTTAACCATTGAGTCATCTTTCCACCCCCTCCCTTATGGTCTTTTGAGTTTTTGTCTAAATCTATGGTTAAGACATATCAAATTCTTCAAATAAGTACAGAAGAGCCAAATGAATCAATTAAATTATATATTTAAAAGTTTCAAAACATCAGAAGATGACAGGCAGCTATTCACAGGTACAGACTGCCTATTTCTGAGGTCTCCAACAGACGAACACTGTACAAAGAACACAAATTATTACTCAAAACAGTCACCTTTCAGTATCCTCATGACTCCTTACTATTGATAACACAGTTAATGGAAAGTAGTTAACTGGAAGGAAAATCAAAATTGTAAAATATATTCTGGGATTCTATCACTTACATTGTAAATTTCTGAAGGGTTGGCGTACACTCAATTTTAAACCACAAGTATCTCAAGTCTTTTACAAAGACTAAAAGTTAAGAAATATTGTGCTTTTTTTTCATTATAACAATAACCAAATAAAATTCTTACGTGATAATCTTCATGTTTGGCAAAATGAAAATGTGTGAAATTAACTATTACTTAATTAATCTTGTAACCATTACTGAAATCTTAGCTCACACTCACATTGAGATGGAAATTCAAGATACAAGCACAGCAACACATTCAAACAACATAACTGGCCAGGATATGTTACTTAACATTAAGTGAAGAGACCAAAAAAGTAGGTAGTATAAACCAGAGAAAGTATTTTCAGAAACTGGATGTTGTACCTATAGCCGTACCACCTGCACGTGTATGTCTCCTCTGACCTTGGAAGCTAAGCAGGGACAAGCCTGGTTAGCACTTGGGATAAGGGGTTTTGTAAGAAAACCTTTTCTTTTCCTAAGATGCCTTTTGAGGTAACCCTCATACCCACACAGTCTGTAACTGGACAGTACATCTCTCTTCTAGTTACTAGAAGACATTTCTTTAAGAGACTGGGGCAAAGGGGAACAGAGACTACAAACTTCCTAGGTTTGCTCAATGCCCCCTTTAACAGGACAGGTGATGAGTTTAAGTTAAATTGCAGATTCTTAAACCAAAATAAAGAACAAAGGATAGTGAAGATAAACACTATTTTAGAAAACCTTTTTGTCCTTTAAAATATATTATTCTCCTTCTAGCAGGAGTTTACAGAGTCCACTTAAGACCTTTGTAAGAACACAGAACCCAATGGGGGCAGGGAGGGGGCACAGCACCATAGTTTCAGACATACAAAACATTCAGCACTGACTAGAATAAGACCAAGCTGCCCAACAGACAGGGACAAGTCCCAACATGGAGGAAATATATTATCTATTTGAATAGAAGAAAAGTGGAAGATCTGTTTAGGTGAGAATGACGAAGGAAGTGCTAACTCCTTGTACTACAAGGAAGGAATGGGATTTCTTTATCAAAAAGCAGAAAGAAAATGCAAGCTCCCAAATGCTCAAACTATCATACGCTGCTGGTAACAGTAAATATATATATATCTATATATATCTGTATTCATATATGTATATCAAAAAAGGAAAAATAATCTATAGAACAGTCAGTAGTCAGAGACATTTAGAAAAAAGTAAAAACAAGTCTTTCTTTTTAAAAACGGATTTACTAGAACAGCTTCACACCCAGAGGACCTACAGCCCCACATCCTCTGATGAAGCCATGGTGTTATTCATCAACATCTGCTGGGGCCATGTTGGAAACTACAGGCATTGGGGTTAGGGCTGCAAGGCAAAAGCTGTTATCTGCCAGTCTTGCTCATGGCCATGCGTGAAGCATGGTGGAGTCTGGAATACTTGTGAATGAGGGTTTCCCAGATAAGCATGCATCACCGAGGCTCAGTAAAACATTCTCATTAGTCATCCCTACTCCCTCCAGAAACCTGGATCCGTGAACCTACCTTCCTTCTCTAAAACACAGACCCACACGGACTTCTCAAACTAATGGCCTACTTGTCTTGAAGTAAGAAAAACCAAACCAAACAAAACAAAAAAACCCCTTCTTCCCAGAATCCAGTCTAGTCAGATGTTCTAACCTGCTGACATCCTCCTGAGGAAAGTGAGGGGATCTTTTGGAGGATTTTCTTATTGGTCTAAATAAGCACAAGCAGCTGAGGTCATAGACTGCACTGCCACTCTAAGACTTCTAGAAGGGATAACTCTGACCTGCTTCTCTTAACTGGATCAGTAGGGCATAAATGTCAGTAATTACAAAGTTGTGCTCTGACTCCTGTTCACTTATCCTAAGGATATTCAAACAGTCAGGGCCTTCCCATGGCACCACCTGTAGGTTGTAACCATCTACAACAAGTTGGTTGAAAGCCACTTCTTATATGCCCCACTAAGCACATCAATGTGTTAATGCCAAACAGCCTCCTGAGAGTTCCATTAGAACCTGACCTTAATTCAGCAAACCACACTCAAAGGAGTCAAGAGTTGAAATACTTGGCTGCTGCACCAAAGAAGACATCCTCTGCACAGATGATAAGAGAATGGAGCCCACACAATCCATGCAGAGAGGAAGCCAGCAATAAGAGGACTTTTTCTGAAGTCCATTCATCTTTGGAAACAACATTCTGAGTGGTCGGAACCACTCTGCTTGATGAGCAAGGTCTCAATGTGGTCCACTTCCCCCCATGTTGCAAGCTAACCAGACATCTGCTAACTGGTCTCTTTAAGATCCTCCATTGGTAGTTTGTAGCTCATTAGGAAGGGAGGAGGTGGTGCTTGGCCTGGGCTATCTGGCCCCTGCTTCTTTGCACAGTTTATACAGATGTAATCTTCATTTTCAGCCATTTCTGCAGATACACCAACACAAACTTGATGAAACCACTCATCACAGCCACCATCACACTGTACCCAGTCTACCTGTAGGAGATAAAGATTGGGAAATGTTTAGCATCATTAACAGTAAGGCCAGAATAAAAGCAAACCAGAGAACTTTCTTGGAATTAAGAAGAGCAAACAACTGGGATATCCAGAGATAGATATGACTTCTTATGGGGTTATTTTTCAAAGAAAGAAGTTGAGAAGTTAATACCCCCAAATTATATTTTACCATAGTGTGTCCACAAAATTAGGCCTCTTAGGTACTCCATTCCCTCATGAATACCTGGGGTTCCTTGTGAGGCAGAAACATGATTGGGGAATTCTTAACAAAAAAGAAACTTCTAATAGAGCAGCCAAGTAGTTTTAGCTAATATTAACAATTTCTAGGCTCTAAAATAATGCAATTAACAATCAAGAAAGGAAGAGGACAACAATGTGAGGCAATCCTGTGGATTAGCTTTATTTCAAAGAGATAAGCCAAAGTACTAAGAACATTAAATACCTTTTTAGAAAAGCAGTCACATAGGCCACTTTTAAAACTACTATTTTTTATTCTTCTCTTCTTCCGTTACAAATACAACTCCCTATAAAAAGTTAGCAAATATCAGAGGTCAAATCTTACAAGTTAACCAATTACAACAGTCAAAGACACAGGTCAATAGATTAACTCTGGGGCTTAAAATTAGTCTGAGGAAGTGACAGGTGTCAGCGGCAGATGCCAGGCAAACACTGATCACTACAGTGACTAGGAGAGGCACAAAAGAGCTTTAGTTTGGTGACTTAAAACCTTGGCGCTAACAGTAAAGTAGGAAAGTAGTGCAACTCCAGGCTTTCCTGTTCAGAAGGTGACCTTATATTTAAGGTCATATCAGACAAGATCTATCATTAAGATAACAAGGGCTACGGGCATCCCCCTTCACAATACAAAGGCTGGTTACTGTGGTGGCAATACAGGAAGCCACTTAAAATCATAAGCTGTATTAGACCCTGGAGCAAAGAATTATGAAGGGACCAAAGAAATCCCTTAACACAGCCAGAAGGACAAAGGGGGCCTTGGCTACGTAAATACGTTTTATTTAGGGAAAGTGAGTGGTTTTAAAATGCTTCCATAGCTTGTACAACAAGTCATGTCAGTAAGTTTTGGGTTTATAATAGAGGATGGAAAAATTATAAAATATTCCAATTTGGGTTTTATTATCATTTCTATTCTAAGCATTCTTAAATATTTGTATTGTTCTTAAATATCTGTCCGTTTCTCCCCCCGACCCCCCTAACTTAAATTCTTGAGGTGTTCCCTCCTAAGCATATAATAGTCTTACTATGTATGTAACCTAGGTCAGCCTCATCTTCATCTTTCAATACAGCACTCTGCCAGGCTCAGACATGAGATCCTCCTGTCTCAGCCTCCAGAGTGTTGGGATCAATGTGGCAAAATTGAAATAAGCAAGGAAAGTACATATTCCAAGAACTAAGCGTGGACTGATGAGCCGGGTGTGGTGGCACACGCCTTTAATCCCAGCACNGGATTTCTGAGTTCGAGGCCAGCCTGGTCTACAGAGTGAGTTCCAGGACAACCAAGGCTACACAGAGAAACCCTGTCTCAAAAAACAAAAAAACAAAACAAACAACAACAACAACAAAAAAAGGCATGCTAGATGATTCCTATGTATTTCAGACCACTGCTGTCTGTGATATTGCTTCCTGTAAATTCAGAGCAACTTAATTATTCCCAACTAAACTAAATTCCATGCTTTGCCTCAGTAGAAAGCAAAAGTAGTTATGAAACTGATAACAGCCAGGCAGTAGTAGTGCTCACCTTTAGTCTCAGTACTCAGGAGGCAGATCTCTGAGTTTGAGGCCAGCCTGGTCTACAGAGTGAGTTCCAGGACAGCCAGGACTACACAGGAAAACCCTGACTCAAACAAAATAGAGAACATCCCCCAACCCGCTCAAAGAAATAAAGAAAAGATCCTGCTATAACCAGAGAAAAACTAGGATGTAATAGGCTGTAGAATAAAGTAAACGTAAAGGAGCTGTAGGAAGTAAACACTTACAAATGCTAACTATTGCAAGTGAGCTGGAGGTGAGTGTTTTGGGTATTTGGAGTCTGCAAGGGAATTACAAAATGACCAGCTTTTCATGGGATTTGAAATCCTATGCTGTTTTATAATGACAGCCTAGCCAAAAGATTCCTTCATTCCTACCTCTAACCCTAATAAGTTAATCAAGTCTTCATTTATGCTAGTCAGTAGTAAAAAAACGTTATTAGGAGAGATGACTCAGCAGTTTAAGAGCACTGACTGCTCTTCTGAAGGTCCTTAGTTCAAATCCCAGCAACCACATAGTGGCTCACAACCATCTAAAATGAGATCTGATGCCCTCTTCCGGTGTATCTGAAGACAGCTACAGTGTACTTAAATATAATAAATAAATCTTAAAAAAAAAAAAAAGTTACCAAGTCAGATGTATCTGCTATCTACCAAAAAGAAAATTCTATGGTTTTTAAATCTATTTTTTTAAATGTATATACTGGTTTCAAGTTTCTAAAAACTAAATCTATTATTTTCTTTCAAATAAGAAAGGCAGAGGCAGGCGGATGATTTCTGAGTTCGAGGCCAGCCTGGTCTACAGACTGAGTTCCAGGACAGCCAGGGCTACACAGAGCAACCCTGTCTTGAAAAACCAAAAAAAAGAAAAGAGAGAAAAAAAAAAAGAAAGACTATTTTTTTCTCTTGTGATCGTGACTAGAAGTACCTTCCTAACCCAGCTCTTCCACTGTTTCTAAATAAATAAATAAATAAATTTATTTTTACATTTTTCTTGAGGTGGGTATTCATTTGTGCAGATTCTACTTCAGCCTTCTGGTTATATGACAACTTACCCTGATAATTCAAGTAAGGAAATTGTATCCTTCATGCACCAATTTGTTTATTGACAATCAACCTGAATTCTACTTCTGTATGAAAAGCCCCATAGGAGCACAAATCAAACTATTCAGAATGTTACCTGGATCTACAGACAGTGTTGAGAGGGAGGCAGTGACCTATATGGTAACCTGAAAGTTCAAAAGCATAGAATCTGGCTAACTGAATACTACATTCCAACAGTCACCTCTCACCCCACCCCTCCCCACCATTGATTAGGGAAAAGGACTTTATTGTTTAGGAAATTACACAAATAAGAACAAATTTCCCCCAAATGCAAGCATGATGGCAAGTGTCTCAACAACTATGAGGTGATAGATTAACTGGTAAAAAACTACTAAAATAGAACAAATGGGTTACTATGTTCAGGTGTAAGAGAAATGTCTGTTCAAAAGAGAAATAGGGCCACAGATAACTTCTGTCGGTAAGACCACTGCTGCCAAGTCTAACAACTTGAGTTGACTCTTAGGATAGACTTCACATGGTGGAAGGAGAGAACTAACTATTACTGACTAGCACATGTACACCCTCTTCCACAAACACACACATTAATATATTGAAGTTGGGTGTCTATAATCTCAGTGCTAAGAATGCTTGCCTAGCATCTTAAAGGATCTAGGTTATATCTCCAGCACAATCAAGACAGAGAAGAAAAGGAATGGAAACGGGAGGGAAACAGAGGAGCAGAAATAATGACAGCTTGGCCTTCTTTTGCTTTATCATTTCATACATAGACTTAAGTTCCTGGCAACTTGTATTTTGTTGTATGCCTTACAGTGTAATACTGTTGGAAGAAGTGAAGAAAACTAATATTTAGCTTATTAGTTTTACTCAATTTATGTACTCTAAGCATTACGACTAACTATTCCAATTTTTTTAGGGCCTAACCAGGATACAGGAGCAGACTTCAGGGAGAAAAAGCTTCTAGATTAAAACATTTCCAAACATACTTCTATCTTGTTTTAAAAGTTAATTTCAAGCCAGGAAGTGATGGCACATGTCTTTAATCCCAGCACTTGGGAAGCAGAGGCAGGTGGATTTCTGAGTTCAAGGCCAGCTTGGTCTACAAAGTGAGTTCCAGGACAGCCAGAGCTATACAGAGAAACCCTCTCAAAAAACCACCCCCCCCCCAAAAAGTTATTTTCAGCTCAAATTTCATAGCCAATGGAAGAAATAGACTTTCAGAAACCTTCACCTTCCTCTGATGCTATCTTTCTTTACTATTTGTTAGCTATTTTGAAACTGAAACTAGGTACATTCAAGTAAACAATTTTAAAAATTGTTTCCTTAATCTATTTTTAGAAAGAAATCATATCCATTATTGACAGGAAAAATGACAAAGGGCCATTCAGCATGATTTTTAAAGAACAGGATATTTTCCTAAAAAAGTGTTTCTTTTTTTCAAAATTTCATGTATGTGAGTACACTATAGCTGTCTTCAGACACACCAGAAGAGGGCATCGGATTTCGTAACAGATGGTTGTGAGCCACCATGTGGTTGCTGGGAATTGAACTCAGGAGCTCTGGAAGAGCAGTCAGTGCTCTTAACCACTGAGCCAATTCTCCAGGCTGAAAAAAGGTGTTTTTCTTATTCTGAAGTTGTACATCAGACATTTGTTAGATACTTATTTACAAATTAAGAAAGTTGACAAAAACTTTAAAAAAAATAAAAAAGACAGTTTCTCTGTATAGCCCGGCTGTCTTGAAACTACTCTGCAGACCAGGCTAGTCTCTAACTCACAGATTCACTTGCCTCTGCTTCACACATGCTGGAAAGGTGTATGCCACCACAGCCCAAGGAAAAATTTTAATTTAGTAAACTAGTGTCAGGAAAAAAAAAAACCCTGCAAAATAGCAATGGAGATGAAATATTTATAATCTGAAATAATCTGCATAAAATTAAACAAAGAAATATAATATTAATTTTATTTTATGTAAGTTAACATCAGGGAAAAACAGTATTCACCTTTAAACATTTTCCCAAAAGATGTAGCTAAATCTATTTTCTATCAAATATACCCATATAAATATCAATTATGGTAGGAGCAAATCTCACCTCTTTACACTTACATAGCTTTTCCTGTTACCAAGTGCTCTCACAGACTGTGCCCTCTTTTTTTCATGAGTTAATTTATATTTGATTGTACACTGAGTGGGATGGTGGTGCCTGTAGTGTTTGCATGCTGAAGGAAGAGGACGGGAACACATTGCTAGTATTGAAATTACTGAAAATCAGCTAAAGAGTAAAGAAGATAGAAGAAGGATCTAAGAGCTGCTGTCTTCACAGCCAAAGAAGAAAAGTTAACTTGCCATCAGCCTGTTTAGTTAATGAATGAAGAATGACCCATGAGTCAGGGACTTAGTAGAGAACCTGAATCTGGAACAGTCGGACACCAGGGCCTGGCTTTTGGTTCTGTAGCTCTGCTACTAGTTGGCTATGTAACTCTGCTCACATCATCATCTATGAACGTGAGAAGCTAGAACAAGAGACTTCTTGGTCCCTTTCAGGCTCTAAAAGTGTGTTAAGTTTATAATTCAGAAAGTAAGTGGGGTACTACTTTCAAGAAATGGTGGTGCAGTTCTATTTATTCTGTATTTTCAAACTGAGGAGCTAGTAAGAGTCTAAATATCAAATGGTGTGAGAATAAATTCAAAATTACAAATTGTGTGTAGCAGCAGGAGGTTCATGGGCATCAGGTGTCTTCCTCAAATGGCCTGCACCCTAGTTTTCGAGACAGGGTCTCTCACTGAACCTGGAGCTCATCAAGTGGTCGGACTGTGGCCAGCAAGTTAGGGCTGCTAATGTCTTACATCTTTCCTCCCTCTCCTTCACCTCAACGCTGTTACAGCTCAGTGCTGTTATGCCCAGCTGTTACATAGGTTCTAATACTCAGGATCTTACATGCTAGCTTCAACAACTGAGCCGTCTCCCTAGCCCTTTAAAATTATCTGTGTTGGTTTTAAAATTTAGTTAGCTCAAGTTGGTCTCTAACTTGAAATCCTCATTTTCTCTGCCTCCCAGGTGCTGAATTGTTTTGTATCACAATGGTTCCTTTCTAGTATTCTTGACAAGAATAAAAGATGTCTTCAATCACTAAAGAATTGAGGTTTTATTTTCTCCAATAAAGTCTGTTCATTTCTCTCAGAAAGTAATAAAAGCATCACCTAAAAAATAGCCAAAACTGAATTACTGTTCTTAAAATTTAGGGTTAAAAAGTTACTACATGAGCTGGCGGTGGTGGCACATGCCTTTAATTCCAACACTCAGGAGTCAGAGGCAGGTGGAGTTCTCAATTTGAGGCCAGCCTGACCTACAGAGTGAGTTCTAAGACAGTCAGGGCTACACAGAGAAACCCTATCTCAAAAAACTAAGAAAACTAAACAAAAGTCCAACCAACCAAGCAACCAACCAACCAACTAAACAAGTTACACATATTTGAAGTCACATTAACAGTCTGTATGTAGGGGTCAGAGGACAACTTGAGGAAACTAGCTTTCTACTTATATCATGTGGTCCTGGGACTGGACTTAGGTTGTCAAACTTGGTGGTAAGTACCTTTAACAACTGAGTGATCTACTAGCTTAGGCTGAAAAATAACAATAACATTATGAGTTTGAATTATCTGCTCAAAACATCATTTTCTATTTAAGAGAGTATTTTATTAAGAATACATTAAAAGAGTATCATTTATTTAGAGCGTGGATAAGCTAAGGATGAACTATTCAGGTCAGAAGAGTATTTTGAAGACTGACCTGCACACTATGCATGAGAAGTACAGCACTTGCTAGGGTGTCAAGTAAGTTTTCTATGCTTCTGTACGTTTCTAGTAAATGACTTAAAACTTCTTCCATAACACATACTTAAGGAGCTTAATAAAATGGTTTATAAAAACTGTATAAAAAATATGTCTGAAGTCCAAATTCTGTTATCACAACTATACTATTACCACATCACACACACATCTCCACGACCACTAGCTCTGGCCCTTCATAGCAGGCAATGAACCCTTGCACCTCACCTTGTCCTTACACGGCCTTTGGCAGTTTTGGGCTGCACACACAGCATTTTCATCGTCAGACTCCTCTGCCCCCGACCAGTCATACTTTGAGGGGATATCCAGCACCTTCCTCTCTCGTTTCTTCTCCATGCTCTCTTTCACAAGCTCCACTTTGGCAGCAGCAGCCTTTTCTTTCTTTTTCTTTCGTTCTTCTTCTTTTGCTAACTTCTTGGCCAATTTATTCAGCTCTTTTGATTTGTCCACATTTAATTTTAATTTCTTCTTTTTAGGTTTATCTATTTTCTTTAGCTCCTTGGTCTTCTGTTTTCCTTCTCCAAAAAACTGTTCTACCTTTTCTAGCTTCCGTTTCCGTTTCTTCTCTGAAGAATCCTTTCCTTTCATTTTTAATGGTTTCTCTTCTATGCTATCATCCTTCAAAATATGAAATTAATCAAGTCTTAATGCAAAACTTAAAAATAGTGTCACTCTCTTATGTGAGGTATTTAGAACAAGAAAATTAGCAGACACAAAAAGCAGAATAGGAGGTGCAGGAGGGAAAACAATTATTTTTTTAATGGTGGAGATTTCCTGTTTGGGATGATTATAGAGTTGAAGGAAGCTAGGCATTGGTGGTACACATCTGTAATCCCAGCACTTGGGAGGCAGCTACAATGGGGTGGCTTCAAGTTCAAGGTTTGCCAGGTCTATATAGTGAGAGTGAATGAGTTCTAGGAATGTATTGTGGTGGTATTTGCATACAATATGATGTACGTAATAAAACTGAACTGTTTACTCAAAAAAGGTAAGATGATAGCTCTTGTGTTGTAGCTACTGTACCAACATTTTTAATTTTGAGTTTTAACTTATTTTAATGATTTATGTATTTTTATTTTATGTGCATTTGTGTTTTGCCTGCATGTCTATCTGTGTGAGACTGTCTAATCCCCTGGAAATGCAGTTACAGACAGTTGTAAACTGTCATGTGGGTGCTGAGAAATGAATATGGGTCCTCTGTAAGAGCAGCCAGTGTTCATAACTGGTGAGCTGTCTTTCCAGCCCCCAAAATTCTTTATATGATAAAATGTATTATTCTAAATACCATAAAACCAGATGGTGGGGTGCTTGCCTGTAACCCTAGCACTGGGGAGGTAGAGACAGGAGGATCAGAAGGTCAAGGTCACCCTTTGCTACTTTGAGGCTGAACTTGGCTTCCAAAGTCCCTGTCTCAAAGAAAAATAAATAATAAACTGGTTAACCCAAGTGTAGTTTTGTTCACCTTTAATCTCCCAAGACTCTGGAAGCAGGAGGTGTTTCTCTTTGAGGTCAAAGAGTAGAAAATAATACCAACCCTAAATTCAGAAATGGATTGCTACAAACCTAGCATGATCAAAGAGGATCACGGACATAAAAACACTAATATGAAATGCACACTGCTGATGCAAATGTGGTATATGACTGTAAAGTATCCTAACTCATCCAGTTCTACTTTACCACTTCCTTGCCCTTTTTTTATCCGTGGGCATGTTTGGAAGTGCGACTGGTATGTGTATACATGTGTTGATGTCAGGTGTCTTCCTCAACTCTCTACTCTATAAATTGAGATACAGTTTCTTAATGGACATGGAGCTCACCATTTTGGGTAGCCAGTTTGCTCCAGAGATTCCCTGCCGCTGCCTTCCACGCACTGGGATTACAGGCTGCCAATAGCATCTACTTTTTTAAAAAAATGTATGTGCCAAACTCTGGTCCTCATATTTGCACAGTAGGCAATTCCCCAGCCCAGCCTTCTAAAAATTTCAACATTTATCCAGTTATCTAAGGCGACTATTATAAAACTGATTCTTTTTTTAAAAAAGAGGCATGATGTGTATATATGTGTGTGTGTGTTTCTGTGTGGGTATATGCCTGTAAGTGGAGGGGCTTTTGAAATAGAGGAGGACGTCAGATCCCCTGAAACTGAAGTTACAGGTGGTTGTGAGCCGCCCAATGTGAGTGCTGGGAACTGACCTAGAGCATATGAATAATCTTAACATCTCTCAGCCCCTAATCTGCTTTATTGTTCTGTTTATGTATTTCTGAGAAAAGAGCTTGTGTAGTGGAGGCTAGCCTCAAAGTAGCCAAGGATGGTTTTGAATGCCTGATCTTCTTGCCTCCACTTCCCATTTTAGGATTATAAGCCTGAACAATGCATGATACTTGGCTAAACTGTTTTTAATCCTTCCTTCTCTCTAGCAGAAATAAAGGAATTATTACATAAAATTTCAATGAAAAAATAAGGAAACAAATATTTTTGTTAAATGAGAGAACATGACTGCCAAACTACTACCCACTCAGCCATCCCATTGCCAGTATCATAGCACTACTAAGGAACATGGACAGGTTAAAATCACTAATAGAGTCAGTATGAAGTCCATACCTCCATGATATGTAAGAATCTGTCCTCTGAGGGTGGATGTGTGGCCTGCAAAATCCGCCAAATGTGTTGTGTCTCATCCAGAGACACTTCTAGGAGGTCTCCAACCATCATGAGTTCTTCCAACTGGGCTTTTGCTCCAGGAGACAATTCCAATACTGGAGGCTCCAAACTTCTGGGAACCAAAGGGCTCTTCCGAGGCTGCTTTCTTGGAGTGCTAGAACCTTTCCCCCAAGACATCAAGAAACAAAGCAAAGAACTGAAAATGGTATACACATATTATGATAGTAAACGTTTAGGAAAAAAATGACCTCTCCTCGTTATAGGAAATTTAGATAACTGAATTCATTATTTTAGTACAAAAAAAGGTTTTCAAAATTGTACTAAACGGATAATATAATGATCCATAAAATTTCTAAAAGTTTATCATAGAGAAAATAATCTCCATTTTCTAGGGATGTGAAATAAAGTATTACTTATTTTCTCTGGGTAGAAGAAAAGTAAACATCAGTGAGAAAGAATTCACCAAAAGAAAGAAGTTCCTAACAGTTAAAAATACCAAACACTCATACGCATTTAAAAAAAAAAAAAAAAATCACAAGACAAAAACAAAAAACTCAGTATTAAAGTCTAAGCAGGTAGAGTGGCATACTTGAAATCCTAGCACTTAGGAAGCTGATACAAGAGGATTGCTGTAAGTTTGAAGCCAACAGAGGCCACACCAAGAGAATTAGGTCTGCTCAAGCTACAGAATGGGACTGTCTCCACACCTGCACGTGTGTGCAAAAACCCCAAACAAACCAATAAACTCCACAAAATAAAAGAATATCCTGTATGGATATTAAGCATCAGTGAGTTCCTTGACAGCTGGTACTGATCAAGAAGGTAAATGAAGGTCTAACAGAGATTGCATACAAATTATGACATGCAATCATGTGACCCCAAAATATTCCTAGTTGGGACTCTATACTTCTATTATCTTTTCAGGTCATCATCTAATGATAGAAAATGAAAACAAATTTGGGCTTTTCCCAACCACAATAGTTTTTTCAAGTTCTCTCACTAGGTGGCAACCAGGTTATGCATCCAAGAGGGGTTGACAGTCTGGGTTAATGTCTTTTCTATCTGTTTCAGTTTGCTTTCTAAATATATATTATTTTGTTTTTCTCAGGACTTAGGACCAAACCTAGGCCTTTCACTTGCTGGGCAAACACTACCACAGAACTCAATCTCCAAACATTATATTTTGTTTTGTTTGCATTTTATTTATTTATGTTAAGTGTGTGTTATGTGCATGTGAATATAGGCACATGTGTGCCACAGCATGTGGAGATCAAACGACAATGTTTCGAGTCTTTGTTGAGGGACCTGTTGTTTCTCTTGTTGTGCTACTTACTGCAGACAGGCTAGTCTGTCAATTCCCAGCCAAATCTGCCTCCCTTTCCTACCTCTTGTACCAGTACCAGAACTACAAACACATGACACTGCATCTAACATTTTTATAAGGGTTCTGGAAATCAAACTTACATGGCTGGTGTTGAACCATCACCCAGGCCCATTTCTGTTTTTATGAAGACAGGATCTCAGGTAGCCTAGGCTGGCTTCCAACCTGCTATCTGATAGTCAGGAACTCCCAGGCTCTCCCGCCTACATCTCCAAGTGCTTAGATGACAAGCATGTACTACCTTGCCCAGATTGTACCTTTTCAAGAGGTAATTACTACCTTGAGAACAACTCTTAGAAGCAGAAGAATAAGCATGCTCTGCACAGAATGAAGGTGCCGTCCACATGTGAGTCACCACTTCCTCAGACTTGATGGGAATCTCTTCATCACAAAAGAGATTGGGTTCCAGACTACTAGAGGACTTCACGCTGGCTGTATCCTAAAGAACAAAGAAGTTATCAGAATTGTAACCAGTTAATTTACAAAAAGCTAAAAATGAAAGCTTCCCTGACCTAAGATACTAAAAACATGACATTAAAACTAACTATAATATTACATAATATATAATCGCCATGACAGGAGCACCTCACCACAAATATATTAAAGTTTCACTTTTGTTTTTTTTTTTTTTAAGTTTTAAAAAACTGCCATTACCACATACTCTAGACAAATATATGACCATTTCTCTTCCACCCTCAGTCCTTAAATATCAATGGCAGCAGGTTTTTTTGTTTTGTTTTGTTTTTTTGAGACAGGGTTTCTCTGTATAGCCCTGGCTGTCCTGGAACTCACTTTGTAGACCAGGCGGGCCTTGAACTCAGAAATCTGCCTGCCTCTGCCTCCCAAGTGCTGGGATTAAAGGCATGCACCACCACACCCGGCCAATGGCAGCAGTTTTAAAAGCAGAACTTACCAAATACAAATCCTTAGCCTATCCCTATAATTACCTTTATGTCATAGCCATATGTCTCCCGAATATCTTCATCAGAATCTGTTTCCTCATCATCATAGTCCATTGTTTGGTGGGGGGAAGATGATACACTGCTCACTGCCCGGTTAAAAGCAGACTGCTGGAAACTAGGTAGGTGTCCCTAAACAATAAGATAAACAGACAGACTAAACAAACATAGCCAATTAATGTATGCTTAACATGAACAAAATGTAAGTATTTTACTTAAAATGCAGCTAACAGACTTCAACAGAGCAGAAAATAAATATGCTACAGTCTACCTAAATATTTTCAGGTAGTATTTCACTAAAATTGCTTGAATTTTTACTGAGAAGAAGAAAAGCAAAGCTGTGTATGCAGAAGGAAGAAGATGCTATGGACCATAGTACTGCTGGCAAATGATAGTTGCTTTCCTACCCAAGTCAACAGGTTAAATATATTTAATTTACGATTTACATACTGACAGATGGTACCACATGAAACATAAGAAGGTAAACTAGAAGCTGACCTGTAAATCTGGATTGGCAGCTGCTTTTTGGAGTTCTGCACTGATGATCTTTTCGGTTTTTTCCCTAGCTGCTTGTTCCACCATACGCTGGCTTAACACAGAGAGTTTGGCCAGGGCAGAGGACAGTTCGTCTGTGGCTAAAGCTTGACGTGCTTTATCTTGCCAACTCATGGCACGTTCTGTCAAACACTGCAGTGCTTCTCCTTCAGGCAACCGTACAGGCAACTTCTGAAGGGATACCAGGAGTGACAGAATAGTCTCTAGCCTTGGCCTCCGAGATCTCATGCAAAGAGGGCAAAGGAATTTTACGTCTTTAGCTTGCCAGCTGGATCCCTTTTTCTGGGAACTTGATTTAGGAAGGGGAACACAGCTGTTATGGAACCAGTCTTTGCAGAGCTCACACTGTAGCATAAACCCACTGGCTGTCTTGCGGCAAATACAAAATTTCACTTCTTCTATGCGGTCCACAATTGTCATCTTGGCTAGGTTGGCTGCTCTGAGGGAATGCATGGCTTCAATCTCCTTTTGCTCTCGTTCTTTAAAAACTGCCACCTGTACACAGAAAGCATTTAATTAAAAGAAACTGAGGAGTGTTTCTCCAAGTTCCAGCATCACGGTAACCAAGTACTGCCCTTTTAAAGTACAGTGGCAATTTCCTGAAACTTGGGTTATCACACAAACATTTCTCACCTATGAAATGGACATTTTACCATAGTACTTTACATAAGGTACAGTATAAAGAGAGATCAAGTACCCTAGGTATAAAGCCCGGTTATTGGACTTACAGACCACTGACCTGTGGAACAGATTTTCCGGATTTCAGTATTTCTGAAAAGTACAGGCACACTACCAACCACACTTTATTGTTTTAAGGATTAAATACAATTATACACCAAAGTGCCTAATCTAGTACCCAGCACAACATAAACAGTAACTAATGGTCTCCCATTCCTCAAGGGCAAGTTCTATTCAGATAAACATTCTTACCATCCTCTGGACGACCTCCCCATTTCATTCAGAAGCAGAAGAAAGCCCGATGATCAACTACAATAGTATCTTGTAGAATTCAGTTTAACCCAATAAATAAGAACAACTAGAATTTAAAGATCATATGCACCACCAGCATATTTGCTTTCTAAGTCACTAATAGATTGGAAACAATTTTGAAATAATTTCCAGTTCTATTTGCTGACAAGACTGACTAAGCAAGCTCTCTAAACAGGCCTCCACAGAAACAAAAATATTGAAATTATCCCATGCATTCTATCAGATCACCACGGATTAAGGCTGATCTTCAATAACAACATAAATAACAGAAAGCCAACATTCACATGGAAGCTGAACAACACTCTCCTCAATGATACCTTGGTCAAGGAAGAAATTAAAGACTTTTTAGAGTTTAATGAAAATGAAGCCACAACATACCCAAACTTATGGGGCACAATGAAAGCAGTCCTCAGAGGAAAACTCACACAGCTCTGACTGCCTCCAAAAAGAAACTAGAGAGAGCATACACTAGCAGCTTGACAGCACACCTAAAAACTCTAGAACAAAAGGAAGCAAATTCACCCAAGAGGAGTAGATGACAGGAAATAATCAAATTCAGGGCCAAAATCAACCAAGTAGAAACAAAAAGAACTATTCAAAGAATCAACCAAAGCAGGAGCTGGTTCTTTGAGAAAAATCAACAAGATAGATAAACCCTTAGCCAGGCTAACTAGCAGGCACATGGACAATATCCTAATAAACAAAATCAGAAATGAAAAGAGAGACATAACAGAACACAAGGAAATCCAAAACATCATCAGATCCTACTACAAAAGGCTATACTCAACAAAACTGGAAAACCTGGATGAAATGGACAATTTTCTAGACAGATACCAGGTACCAAATTTAAATTAGGATCAGATTAATGATCTAAACAGTCCCATATCCCCTAAAGAAATAGAAACAGGCCGGGCGTGGTGGTGCGTGCCTTTAATCCCAGCATTCGGAAGGCAGAGGCAGGTGGATTTCTGCATTCGAGGACAGCCTGGTCTACAAAGTGAGTTCCAGGACAGCCAGGGCTATACAGAGAAACCCTGTCTCGAAAAACCAAAAAAAAAAAAAGAAAAAAAGAAACAGTCATTAATAGTCTCCCAACAAAAAAAAAAGCCGAGGACCAGATGGGTTTAGTGCAGAGTTCTATCAGACCTTCAAAAAACACCTAATTCCAATTCTCCTCAAACTATTCCACAAAATAGAAACAGAAGGTACTCTACCCAATTCATTCTATGAAGCCACAATACCTAAACCACATAAAGACCCAACAAAGGAAGAGAACTTCAGACCAATTTCCCTCATGAATATCGATGCAAAAATACTCAATAAAATTCGTGCTAACCGAATCTAAGAACACATCAAAACGACCACCCATCATGATCAAGTAGGCTTCATTCCAGGGATGCAGGGATGGTTCAATATACGGAAATCCATCAACGTAATCCACTATATAAGCAAACTCAAAGACAAAAACCACATGATCATCTTGTTGAGATGCTGAGAAAGCATTTCACAAAATCTAACACCCATTCACGATAAAAGTCTTGGAAAGATCAGGAATTCAAGGCCCATACCTAAACATAATAAAAGCAATCTACAGCAAACCAGTAGCCAACATCAAACTAAATGGAGAGAAACTTGACACAATCCCACTAAAATCAGGGACTAGACAAGGCTGCCCACTTTCTCCCTACCTATTCAATATAGTACTTATAGAGGAGAAAGTGGAGAAAAGCCTTGAAGATATGGGCACAGGGGGAAAATTCCTGAACAGAACAGCAATGGCTTGTGCTGTAAGATTGAGAATTGACAAATGGGACCTCATAAAATTGCAAAGTTTCTGGAAGGCAAAAGACACTGTCAAAAGGAGAAAAAGGCCACCAAAAGATTGGGAAAGGATCTTTACCAATCCTAAATCAGATAGTACTAATAACCAAGAAGCAGGAAGCAGGAGTGGGTGGGTTGGGGAGCAGGGCGGGGGGGGTGGGGTGTGTGTGGAATAGGGGATAGCATTTGAAATGTAAATGAAGACAATATCTTAAAAAAAAAGAAAGAAAGAAAGAAAGAACCATAAAATGCTATTAATTCTAACTCAGCAATTCTATTCCCACAAGTCAAGACTAGAAAAAATGGTTTTAAAAAAGCAAATGGGCAAAGAACATTGTGCCTTTCATTCAGTTTTCCTAGAAATTAAAGCTGTTCTTTGGGGGGGGGGGTCTAATTTTAAAAGTACATTTAAGTGGCTGGAGAGATGGTTCAGTGGTTAAGACCACTGACTGTTCTTCCAGAGGTCCTGAGTTTAATTCTGAACAACCACATGGTGGCTCACAACCATCTATAATGGGATCTGATGCCCTCTTCTGGTGTGTCTTAAGACAGCTACACCATACTCATACACATACACATAAAATAAATAAATCTTTTTTTAAAAGTACATTTAAGAGTAGCTTTTATCAATATAGTAATAATGTAAGATATTACTTCAAGATCACCAAAAAAACCAAAACAAACAAACAAAAACAAAAAACCCAACAACTTTGGATATGCTTACCACAAAAAAATATATATTTGAGATTCAAAAAGGAGGTCAGCCGGCTGTGGTGGCGCATGCCTTTAATCCCAGCACTCAGGAGGCAGAGGCAGGCAGATTTCTGAGTTCAAGGCCAGCCTGGTCTACAAATAGTTCCGGGACAGCCAGGGCGATACAGAGAAACCGTCTCGAAAAAAACAAAAACAAAACAAAACAAAACAACAAAAAAAGGAGGAGGTCTACAAAGAAATTCACTTTTTTACCTATAACAGAAAAAGCTTAGTAACAAGTAAAATATTTAAAACTGAACGAAGGGGTATAGTTCAGCAGTACAACACTATAGTGGTCAGTCTAGAGACCCACATTTAATCCAAAGCACAAAAAAAAAAGAAAACTATGGACTACTTTGATGGAGTATTTTGCATTATAAGAACAGTAAGGAATAAATGTGGAGCTTGGGAATATAACTCAGTGCGATAGCACCCAAACATATGTGATGTCATAGGTTCTGAGCAGCCCAAAAAATGAAAATAAAGAGAGAGAGAGGGAGAGAGAAGGAAAGGAAAGGAAAGGAAAGGAAAGGAAAGGAAAGGAAAGGAAAGGAAAGGANAAGGAAAGGAAAGGAAAGGAAAGGAAAGGAAAGGAAAGGAAAGGAAAGGAAAGGAAAGGAAAGGAAAGGAAAGGAAAGGAAAGGAAAGGAAAGGAAAGGGTGGGGGAAAATCTTTGGGAAAAGAACAGCAAACTTCTTACACTATGACATGTGTGCAGGTTCATCTGCGCACATATACACACAAGATAGGTAAACAAATAGTCAAGAACCTGCTAACAACTTCATAAAATTTTGCATTCAGAGAGCAAAAAATTCAAGGTCTGTCCCTTGGATCCTTACCACCATGGCTGTATCTCTTGACTCCTCCAGTCCTTCTTCTAAGTCACTCAAAGGCTCAAGGTCAAGGTCCTTCTCCTTTTCTTTTTCTATTATTTCTTTTACTTTTTTCCTCCTGTTTTTACCACTCCCATATACACCAATGTCAGTTCGTGGACTCAGCACCTGCAAAATTTTAAAAATATTTAAAAATAAACTCTAGTTCAAAAATTAAAACCCTTGAGAGTAAAATGGAATACTCTCAATGCCCAAGGTACCTAGTCATTTAACTTTAATGTTTAAGAGCAAGATCTTACTCTGTAGCCCTGTCTGTCCTTAATTTATGGTGATCCTTCTCCCTCAGCCACATCAGAGGTATGTTATCTAATTGAATTTTCACAACTGTACACAGCAGTTACTAATTCCCAGATTTTATTGATACGAAAAATGAACTCAGACAAGGGACAACTTATCAAAGGACAAAAGCTGAAATTCTAAAGTGTATCTAAACTCATTGACTACTGTTAAAGATGTTCAACTGTTCAAAATAAAAAGAATTAAATTTGTCTCTGAGGGACAAAATTCTTCAGCAGAGTCTATTGACAGAGGTTTAGATATATGCTGATTGTTTTTTATGGATACAGCATAGATTAATGAAAAAAGAGTTTGCCTAACACTCCAAGTTTGAATTTCACATCTGATACCAGCTAACAGAAATTAATTATAATGAAGACTAAGTTAACTGAAAAGACTCTTTCACTAATACCTCTACCGTGAGTGGTTTATCAACTGCTGTGAGAGTGCTAAATTAAAGCACGCACATGAATTATTCCTCACCTGTAACAATGTATGGCTAGAATTCTTTTTAAGGAAGGTCCGCCCAGTCCGTTCTCTCCAGGCCCGTGCTGCTGCTACCTGTGATTCCACTTGAGGCAAGGCATCAAGACGCACAGGGATAGGGCGTCCTTTAGCAGATAAGCTCTCAAGCTGTTCCAAATAAGCATAGTTGTTGCCGTTCTGGAAAAAGAAAAAGTAGATCCATACAATTTTAATTCTTTCATGAAGTCTGGCAAAATATTTGGAGGAACTTAGTTAATGCTTTCTTTTCTTTTTAAATTCAAAAAAGGGAATGAAACCTATCCTTTGTAGATAGTAGTAGTTCCACTAAGGGACATCTTCAGTATTCATGTTAATTTCTGTCTTAAACAAAGTAACTGGGTCTTTTTAATAAATTTAAACTTCAAATTTTTTAAAGAAAAAGTTAGTAAAAATTAATTTAATGTAGTTTATTTTTCAGACAGTGTAGGCCAGGCTGGCCTCATACGCACAGATATCCACTTTCCTCTGCCTCCCAAGGAATTAACTTTTTTGTTTTGATTTTTAAAGATTTATTTATCTATTTATTTATTATGTATGCAATGTTCTTCCTGCATGTATGCCTGCACACCAGAAGAAGGCATCAGATTCCATTTCAGATAGCTATGACCTAAAAACATGTGGTTGCTGGGAACTCAGGACCTCTAAAAGAGCAGTCAGTGCTGTTAACCACTGAGGCATCTCTCCAGTGTCTTGTTATGTTTTTTTTTTTAAAGACATGGTTTATTTGCATAGCCTTGATGGTCCTGGAATTAGCTCTTTAGACCACGCTGGCCTTGAACTCACAGAGATTCACCTGCTTTTTCCTCCGAAGTGCTGGGACTAAGGATGTGTGCCACTACCACTCAGCAAGAAATTAAATTTTTTTAAAGATATATTTATTTATTATATGTAAGTACAGTGTAGCAGTCTTCAGACACTCCAGAAGAGGGCATCAGATTTCGTTACAGATGGTTGTGAGCCACCATGTGGTTGCTGGGATTTGAACTCCAAACCTTTGGAAGAGCAGTTAACTCTTGTGCTCTTAACTGCTGAGCCATCTCTCCAGCCCAAGAAATTCATTTTTAATGAACAAATTACCAAAATTTTTCTTTTAATAACAAATAAGAGAACCAGTAAGATAAAAATACTTCAAGGGACAAGCTAAAGAACAGAAATATATAAATGAAATTAGAAATGAAGAATGAATTTGCTACTAAAGCAAGTAAATATTTTTTAAAGATTTTATGAGATTGACTTGCCAGTATGTATGTGTAGCCTGCACAGCACCTACAGAGGTCAGAGGTGTTGAATTCCCAGGAACTGGAGTTACAGATGTTGTGAGTTGCCATGTGAGTGCTGGGAATTGAACCCAAGTCCTTCACAAAAGCAGTTAGTCCTATTAACCTCTGAGCCATTGCTTCAGCGTCTATGAAGAATATCACAGAGGCTGGGCGTGGTGGCGCACGCCTTTAATCCCAGCACTCAGGAGGCAGAGGCAGGCAGATTTCTGAGTTCGAGGCCAGCCTGGTCTACAAAGTGAG
>NC_034591.1:135966176-135972057 GCF_900095145.1 Mus pahari | reverse complement strand
CTCCTGAGTGCTGGGATTAAAGGTGTGTGCCACCATGCCCGGCGAAAGAGTGTTTTAAAAAATAGTCAACTAACTCTATCAATTCTTTCCAATAATAATAGAGAGACAGGGGACAAGAGAAATGGCTTAGTGGTTAAGAATTTTTTGCTCATGTATAAGACCCAGGTTCAGTTCCCAACACCAATATGACATCTTACTACAGCATGTAACTCCAGTTCCAGAAAATCCAAAACCCTCTCTTAGTTTTTCAGGGCTTGTGCATTAATGTGGTACATAAACATACATTCAGGCACAAATACATATAATTAAACAATGCATTTAAATAATATATTGTGTTATTATGAAACACTAATGGCAAAAATCACTAAGGTAATAGGATAAGAAGAGTTAGCTTAAAGAAACAAATAAAAACGCTCAGATATCAAAAGGGCCAAGAAATAATATACTCATTCTTACTCCTTCTGGTGTCCAACTATGGTCCTTTGACCACAGATTTTCTTCTGGGTAAAACTACAAGTCATGTAACCTGAAGAGCTGTCCTAATACAAGAATCTACTCACTCAAAACCTCCAAGTCAGTATTCTACCAAAGGGAAGGACTGAAGTTCTTAAAAATCATCAAGAAGGTAAGTTAGAAGTGGTGGTACATGACTTTAAGCCCAGTACTGAGGTAGCAGAAGCAGGCGGATCTCTGTCAACTGGAGGCCAGGCTGCTCTATGCAGGCCAGTTTCCAATGTGTAAGAAACTCCTATTCATGAGCTCACTCAATTCTTTACACACTCCCACAAGGCAAACAAAGCAGCTGCCATCTTTATTTCTATTTTACAGAAAACTATTTTATTTCTCAAAAAAGTAACTGAATGTAGCACAACTTTATTCTGAGTTTCAAACCAATCAGAGCTACACAGTGAGACCCTGTCTCAAAAAAACAACACCCCCCCAAAAAAGTAAAAACTGTTAAATAATTTATAGTCATAAAACTTAACTGCCCCTTTCTCTGAAAAGTTGATTATCTAACTCTACCAACTTTCCTAATCAAAACTAGTTACCTTTAAATATTTAGTATTTATTCTGAATTTTAAAATCAGAGGAAAGAATAGATGAACTATTACTTTATTATGCATATTCTAATGAAGTAAGGCTTATATAATTTATTTGTGAGAACATATTACCTGACAGGTAGGCTAATCTGAACGTTTCTTTACCTGAATAGCTTCCACTTTAGCTGTCCATTCACGAGCCTTTTGTAAGGCTTCTTTTAAGGACAATACATTGGGTAGAAAGGCAGGAATGTTCTTGGCTTCATTCACAATATTTTCTAAATTTGCCATACTGTGCCGTGGTCTAAATGAACAATAAAACAGTAAGACACTATGTAAAAGTCCAATTACTAAAAGAATTAAAATAGCATTTTCCAATGTGTAAGAAACTCCTATTCATGAGCTCACTTCTTTTCACACTCACACAAGGCAAACAAAGCAGCTGCCATCTTTATTTCTATTTTACAGACAAGAAAAGTATCTTATTTCTCATAAACTAATTGACACACCTAATGTGCCGATTCAGAATGAGTCTTGACTCCAGGTTCCTTTTATTACTTACTAGTTAGGCCTAGACTACCTCTACTCTACCTCTCTAAAATACATGCAATGATCAGAGGTGGGCACGGCTAGCAACACATTTATGATGACCATTCACTGATGAACAAAACAAAGACCTTATTCTCATTCATCAAAATCTAAGGATTACACTGGTATTGAAAACTAGGAACAAATTATTTTAGGCTCATAGCCACAGGCAATAGTAAGTAATTCTGCCTAGAGACTTGAAAGTGCTTTAACGAAGGCTCTAAACAAGTACATTATCTAATGAAAGAAAGTGAAAAAAAACATGGACAAAATTTTTTAAACTGTCAGTTTCATCTTGAGACTGGAGACTGTACAGGAGGTGCAGGAACAATGGAGTGTGAGCATGAACTAGCAGAATGTGGGCAGTGACACATAAAGGATTCTGAGCCTCACACATCCACTATGTAAAGCAGTGGGAAGCTTTAAAGGAGTACCACTGTCTTATCATCATGAATTCCATTCCATGTTAGGAGGCATGTGGGAAAATTCAATTGCGGTAGCTAAAAAACAAAACAAAACAAACAAAAACCAGAAGGCATTTACCAAAGAAACTTGTTATCAATTAAAATATTATGAGTTAGGATACTGTGGTGATGTATGCCTTTAATACCAAAACCTGATGGATCTCTGTGAGTTCAAGGCCTAGTCTACATAGAAAGTTCCAGGACAGTTAGAGCTACATGGTAAGACCCCCACCCCAATCTTAAAAAAAAGTTTTGCTATATAAATATATTCAAAGATGGTAAATAAAGCCATGAAATATCCAAGGAAACTTATATTGAGCAAAAAGAAAAGGCCGTTATTTCCATGAAAAAGCCATTATTTAAGCGGCAAAGAAAAGGCAAATGCTAAGAGATCAAATGTACTAAGATATGGTTCAGAAAGCTAGAAAGTTTGTGTAGCCCTGGATATCCTGGAACTTCTTTTGAAGACCAGTTTGGCCTAGAATTCAGAGATCTGCCTGCCTCTGCCTCTTGACTGCTGGGATTAAAGGCGTGTTCCACCATGACCTGGCCAGACACCACCACTTTTTATTTTCTTCAAGATATTAAGTATCTAAAATTCATTTATCTACTTTTCTCTCCTCACTGAAATCTTAGCTCTATAGAAATTGGGACCTTCGGGGTCTTGTTTACTAATATCCTCATAGAATGTAGAAATAGTGTGATATGGAGCAGATACACCGCAAACACCGCACTGCAAAACTCAAGGGAAATATATAATGATTATTATAGTTAAGCTAGTGGCAACAGAGTTAAAAGACAAATTAAAACATATTGAGTTAAAATCATCACAGAGTTTAGTGACTTAATCAAAAATTGAGAAGGAAGCTTCAAAAATTACTAGTTTCTTATTCCAAAGTTATTTCCCTTTCCCCATTTAAAATGTTCCAATCTCCATGAACTGTCACAAACAGATGATACATAGTTATATGAATATTGGTATGTATTCTACACAGCATTTACAAAGCAAAATATCTAGGCTACACAGAGGCCCCTTTTAACTAAGGAAAACTGTATGAAGTCACCTAAAGTTTTCCCTATCAAATGCTTCCTATCTGCCTATGTGCAGGTCTGTGTTTGGCCAGTTGTCAGCCACCACGTGGGTGCTAAGAATCAAACCAGGGATCCTCTGAAGAGGAGCCAGTGCTCTTAGCTGCTGAACTGGCAGGTTTCCCCTTCAATGAGCATCTTGCAACTCTGATTTTGTAATTGTATTAATAGCATGGACTTGAAACAATATTATTTCTCATCATGTCAGTTACCTAACAACATCGTCTACACAATAGTCTGGACATATCTGAAACTCTCTACATGTAGCCACATTTGATTATTGGTAATTGGTCAAAAGGCACAAGACGAATAATGTAAGTTAATGAAACAGGCTTTATGTTCCTCCACCTCATCTACTCTTTTACTCAGGATGGGTGCTTTCTTTTGCATATTTGTCTATGTACCATGTGTGTGCCTGGAGTGATAGAGGCAGATGCTCTAGGATTGAAATTTCAAATAGTTATGTGCTACCTTGTGCTGACACTTGAACCTTAGAACCCTGGAAGAGCAAGCAGTGCTCTCAATATTGAGCCATCTCTCTACCTACCTCTTGACTTAAGTTATTAAAGAGAAAACTGTCACCAAAATATGTTCACCTTGCTTGCAGGCAGGCCTTAGCCTTCTCTTCCCATCTTTCAGAGACTGTAAGGAGTTCCTGTAGTTCAGCCATTGCTTTTTCCACAGCATGGTGAGGTGCCAAGCCTACGCCAGAGTCAATCAATTTCTTCATGACATCCAAAGTGACTTGTTGTGGATCTGATAGAGTTAGTCTTACTTCATCCAGCCATCTAGCCTGCTGTAGCTCTTGCTTTAGTCGGGGCAATTCAGGTAGCTCCACATAGAGACTAGAGCCCATGTCTATTAACATTTGGAGTTTAGAAGAATCTGGGGTTTCATCCATCATGGCCTCCTGGGCACGTTCATGAAATTCTTCTACATCATCCAGCAGATTCTGAAAAGGTAAAAAATAAAATATAAATAAGCAGCAGATTTTGTCTGACAATATAGCTAGTTATAGAGTATTTGCCTACTACAGTATGTACAAGGCCTTGGGTTTGATCCCCAACGTTAGTACTAAAAAAATTAAAGAGGAAGTGCTAGAAATAGCTCAGGTATAGTGTCAATTCTAGGACCTCCTACAGTCTCACCAGAATAGCACAAGATATTCAGACATCTGAAAATCTTAGCATGTTACCTGGTAACTAATTTCTTTCTACACTCCCTTTTAAAAGGATTTATTATTTACATACATGAGTATTCTATCTACACGTGTATATGTGTACCACAGGTATGTGTGGGTGCCTGGTGTTGAGAGGACAGAAGAGTTTTAGACCCCCTAGAGATGAAGTCAAGAATGGTCATAAACAACCATGTAGGTGCTGGGTGCCACATCTGGGTCGTCAGAAAGAGCAAGCAGCACTCTTTACTGTTGAGCCACCTCTTCAATTAAAATATGGCTAAATTGGGCTGGAGAGATGGCTCAGTGGTTAAAAGCAGTGACTACTCTACCAGAGGACCTGAGTTCAATTCCTAGCAACCACATGGTGGCTCACATCTGGAATGGGATCTGATGCCCTCTTCTAGTGTATCTAAAGACAGTATTAGTGTACTCATATATTAAAAAATATATATGGTTAGCTGAGCAGTGGTGGTACAAGCCTTTAATCCCAGCACTTTGGAGGCAGAGGCAGACAGATTTCTGAGTTCAAGGGCAGCCTAGTCTACAGAGTGAGTTCCAGGACAGCCAAGGCTACACAGAGAAACCCTGTCTCAAAAAAAAAAAAAAAAAAAAAAGGCTAAATCAATAAAACATGTCTTCTTATGACAAGGAAAGTACAAGTGATATATTCAATAAATATTAAATACTGACTTTGACACAGGCATATATATAGCATTTTCTTTGTTCTTCCCTTTTTTCTTTCTTGGAGATGGGGGGAGAGGAATGTGCCAAAGTCAGGAGACAACTTGTGGGAGGTGGTTCTCACCATAACTTATGTAGGTATCAGGAATGGCATTCATGCAGCCTGGTGGCGAGCACATCTACCCACTGAGTCATCTTGATAGACCCCATATATTCTAATATAGATAGATAGTAGTAAATAACTAAATAAAGCTGTTTCAATTAGTGTTATACATACTAAATGTAAAACAGAACAACCTAACAGAATAGCCAAAGGTGAAAAAAGGTATATTAGTTAGTAGTAGTAACCATATACAAGAGTGAACCAGAACTATAACAAAGGATTAGGGAGATGGCTCAGTAGATAAAATGCTTGCTGTATAAATGTGAGGATCCAGACAGAGACAGGGCAGGAATGGTGGCCTCCTTGTACTCCTAGGATTTGTAGCCACAGAAAGAGAAGCTCCAGAAAAAGCTGGGGGGCTGGACTAACTGAATAGGTGAGCTCCAGGTTCAGCAAGAAACCCTGCCTCAGTAAATAAAGTTGAAAGAGAACCTACCTCATTAAATAGAGAATGGTTGAAAAAGACACCACTGGCCTTCACATACACATACACCTGTGTACTGGCTAGCTTTGTGTCAACTTGACACAGCTGGAGTTATCCCAGAGAAAGGAGCTTCAGTTGGGGAAATGCCCCCATGAAATCCAGCTGTGGGGCATTTTCTCAATTAGTGATCAAGGGGGAGAGGCCCCTTGTGGGTGGGACCATCTCTGGGCTGTTAGTTTTGGATTCTATAAG
>NC_034591.1:135958918-135966160 GCF_900095145.1 Mus pahari | reverse complement strand
AAGCCAGTAAGGAACATCCCTTCATGACCTCTGCATCAGCTCCTGCTTTCTGACCTGCTTGAGTTCCAGTCCTGACTTCCTTGGTGATGAACAGCAGTATGGAAGTGTAAGCTGAATAAACCCTTTCCTCCTCAAACTGCTTCTTGGTCATGATGTTTGTGCAGGAATAGAAACCCTGACTAAGAATGTGTTTACATATGAACATACGTATGTAAGTGCATGCATACCATACATGTGAGAGGAAGGAAGGAAGGAAAGAAGGGAGAGGGGGATGGAGGGAGGAAAGAAGGAAGGGATAGAGAAAAGAGGGAAAGTAAAGATTAAATGAAGAGGTTGGGCAGGAGTGTAGTAGAAAATGTTCGTGCCTGGCAAACATTAATCACCGCCTCACTCTTTGTTTTAAGGCAGGTTTTCATGTATTTTAGGCTGACCTCAAACTCACTATGTAGCTAAATATGATCTTGAACTTCTGGTCCTCCTATATTTATCTCTTCAACACTAGGATTATAGATGTTTATTGTCATACTGGTTTTGTTTTTTTTTTTTTATTAATCTCATATTGTAGATTAGGGCTTATGATATGCATTCTACAAACTGAACTACACACGGCCCCAGAGCCACTAAACACATCATTTTTAGAGTTGTCTGAGCTCAATATGTTGCTACAAGTGAGTAAAGTACAAGCAGCAAAACTAAATAGGCAGAAGACAGATGAGATAACTCTTACAGGTTATGGCAAGTTAAGATTTCATCTGAAGCCAGGCAGTGGTGACACATACCTTTAAATAAACCCAGCACTCAGTTAGCAGACAGATCTCTGAGTTAAGAGGCCAGCCTGATCTACAGAGCCAGTTCCTGAACACCTAGGACTATACAGAAAAACCCTGTCTTGAAAAGAAAACAAAACAAAAAAAAAATGATTTCATCTGATAACTCTGGAGATCCACAAGAAAATTTTAATCGTAGGAAAGGAGTCTAATTGGATTTATAAGATGGCCATTAACAGTAGAAAGGAAAAGAGAAAAGCAGTCAAGTAAGAGGTCTTACGGGGGTCAGATGCTTCCGCTTCTTCCAGAGTAAGATTTGTACTCCAACATACATAGGGACATTTACAATCATCGCTAACTCCAGTCTCAGTGAGTCAGATGTCCTCTTTTAGACTCATTGGGCACTATGCATGCAAGAGGTCTACAGACAAATAAATAGACACCATACACATACCCCACACACACACACACACAAGGCAAAGAGCAAACTTTAAGTAACAGAAATAAGATGTTTACTGTGGGATATAGTTTCAAGTGACTAATGGAAGATACACTGGAAACAAAGGAAACAAGTATATTGATTCATCAGAAGTCTTTTACCATTCTTTTTAGTCTGTCTACAGAAATAAAGAGTATGCATCAGAACATAGGGTCTGTAGGAAGGAAAAGAAGGAAAGGAAAAATCTTAGAGCTAGAGATTTGAAAATCAACATGATATAGGTGATACTCATTGATACCAGACAAATAAGGTAAGAGAGCACACCTAAAGAAAGGGCTGTATTTGTTGATATAGTCTAACACTTATTAGTGAAGCTAAGAACAATAATAAATAAATTAATTAATTAATAAACAAACTTTTTTAAAAGGGGAGAAAAAGCAGAAAAGAGATACAAATTGTGTCATAAGCACCCTAAGAAAACTGTTCCTAAAATAGACAGCTAACAAGATGCAATAAAACAAGAATGTAACTGATACTAAGATATTACAAACTAAGATATTATAAAGGCATGTGCTACCACTGTCTGGCCACCTTTAAGATTTTTCTATGATCATTAAATAATAACAGTCCTAGAAGTGTCAGAACCCTGATTTTAAAGTGTCATGCATTATTAATAACTTATCACTAGACTCTGGGTTCTTTTTATGTACACTGCACTTAAAATACATTTGTGTTAGATGGAACTTTGATTCTAAATTAGCATAGAGAAGAATAAATCTAAAGTACTCATACTTCAGGATTTTTAAATGAAATAAAGGCCAAGGGGTTAGAGAAATGATGGTTTAGTGGTTAAGAGCACTAGGACTGGCTGCTCCTCCAGAGGACCCAAGTGTGATTCCTAGTACCTACATGGTAAAGAAAATGGCCTGTAACTGCAGTTCCAGGGTATCTGATGTTCTCTCCATGAGTACTGTACACACATGGTGCACAGATATACAGGCAGGCAAAACAACTTGAAAAAAAAAAAAAAAAGTCAAGAGACTGCCTTGTCTTTCTAAAGGTAGTCTAATTCTCAAATCTCTAAATTTCGTACCTCATATGTATACTATCTAAGATTGCTTAAGATAGCATATATAGGGAGGAATACACAGAACCTAACACTAGTCTATACATACAATTCTAATATGGAACAGAAGCTCGTAAACAAAACAAAAAAGAATATTTCACCTTTACTTGTCGAGTTTGACTGATGACACACGGAAGACTAACAAGTTGTTGGACAAAGGCCTTCAATTCTTCTACTGTCAGTTTGGTCCGAGTCTTCCCACTATCTGAGCTCTGCCTGATATGAAATAATATTGAGACATAGAAAAATACAGTCAATCTGATATCAAATGGGGCTCCTACTCTATGAATTAGAGCATTAGCAATCCTAGAATTCTAATGTTGAATAATTCCCCCCCAGATAATTATCAAGAAATAGTAACAGTCTTTCTAACCTATAACTACTATACATTTGACCATTAAATAAATTCCTATGGTAGAACATGAAACCCACTGAGAAAATGAAATCCTTGTATCTTAAAGAGGCTCACACTGGGAGCATTAGACTGCTTTTTGATCTGCTTTAGACTACTGAACCCCCTAAATACATCCCAAATTCAGTTTTGTTTTACTATAGCTATTTTTATTTTCTGTTTATGGATGTTTTGCTTGTACGTATGTCTGTGTCTCATATGAGTGTAGTGCACAACGAGGAGCAAGGGCATCCGATCTCTTGAACTGAAGCCATGTGCGTACTGGGAACTGCACCTGGGTTGTCTGGAAGAACAGTCAGTGCTCTGAACCACGGAGCCAACTCTTCAGTCCCCCAAAGTCTTTTACATGTACACTTATTTTGAAACAGGTCTGAGCTCTGCCTGATAGGAAATAATACTGAGACATAGAAAACTATGGTCAAGTTTTCCTAAAAGCAAGTTAATATCCACTGTAAAATGTCTCTAGCAAAGGTTCTCTGATTAGATTTTAAAAAAATAAAAACTTAAAATCCAATGTAAAGTATTACAGAAATAGCCACACAGAAGAAATATATTAAATAACTAAAAAATAATACCACAGATATTGTTTATAAAATAGGAAGGAAGGACAGAAGAAGAAAGAAGTGAACAAGCCGCCTCAGATACGGCAGGAAAACTCCAAGCTGAATGAAAAGCAATCACAAACCCTAAACAAGAGCATACTTGGTATGTACGAATAACAGAAAGTCAAAGAGTGTTGCAGAATGGAGTAAGAGTTTATTGAAGAAAAGAAAAATGTGAAATTAGAAATATAGCTTCTCCTAAAAAGTAAATCAGTTCTAATAAAAGGTAGAAAATAAAGCTCATCACCTGAACTCAAAGTATTTTATTTATATTCAAATCTTTTGTTATTAAGTATCTTGATCCATGCTGCTAAGAAACCTGTATTTTCTGGATGTTGTGGTGCATGCTCTTAATCTCACTACCTGGGAGGTAAAGGCAGGTGGATCTCTGTGAATTTGAGCCTATGTGTCTAAGATTTTTGTTACTTCAGATAAAGTTGAATATACAGCCAGGTCTTTGTCCCAAAGATACTACATCAGTATACTTCAGGATTATTTTCAGCATTGAAACTAGCAGGTCTTTTGCTGTTTTCTTAGTGTAGTTTGCACCTAGCTTAAATTTAAAGAACTTCTAACAATTTATGAACATGGAGAAAGGGAGGGAATGGAGAGGAAGAATGGAAGTTACTAGGGATGGAAGAAACATGGCCACTGGAGCAAAATATAAAATATATAATAGGGCCTCATAGGCCAATTAAAATGAAAAGAACAAGGATGCAGAGGAGAATCCCACTTTTCTTGCTTTACCTGTGTTTTTGCTTTTTGCTCAGAAGCAGCTGAGCCACAGAACCACAGGTCTCAGCTTCTTTCACCGCGTCCCTGAGCTTTCGAAAGAGATCATTCTCTGGGTATTTCCTATCCTCAGCATCTTCCAGCATTACTCTCAATTCAATCAAATCTGTAAAGACAAATATGATAATAGACACAAAAAAGCCATTCTACAATGGTCATAAAGCTCACTTAGAGTCACTAACATACTAGTAAAACAATGTGGCTTTGAAAGTCTCTAGTGTAAAACTTTCTGATCAGATGTTTATTCCTAACATGACTTCACTCAAATAAGGTATATTTGATCTGTCTCCTTTTCCCTTATCCCAATTTGTCTCTCTTGAAAACAATCAAAAGTCTTTCAGCGTCATTAAACTAAATTTGGTTCTCTAAAATACATGCCTACTACAACTTGTCTATTTTAAGCCAGCTTTTTCATTTAAAACAGATTCTCAATTGGTGTGGTGGCATTGACACCAAGGGTAGAAAGGTCAGGAGTCTGAGGCCAGTCAGAGTAACAAAGCACAGTAGACAATCTTAAAACTAGACATAGCCTACAGTCATGGCAAATGACATACGTGCTATCTGATCTCAGAAGCTGAGTTATATTAGGTCTGCTAAGTACATGGACAAGAGAAAACTAAATGCATATTCAACTCTGTCGTCATAAGCTAGAACTTCCATTTGTTAATGGAGAACAAAAACATACAATTAGAAAATGAAGGAAACATAACCTTTCTTATGGTTGAAGCTAGCCGACAATGCCTCTGTAACACGATTGACCCAAGCGTCATAGGACTGAGCTCTCACTTTGACACCATAAAGCAGAGATGGAAGGTCTTCTAGCGGATAGCGGTACCTACAAAAAAAGTAAAAAAAAGTTTAAAAAACAGAAGTAAAGGCTTCAAACTACAACAACATGAAAATAATGGGAAAAAAAAAAATCAGAGAAACTCCCAATTTCAATGCAGAAAGAGAGAGAGAGGAGAGAGGGAGAGAGAGGGAGGGAGGGAGGGGGGAGGAGGAAAAGAGAGGGAGAGAGAGAGAGAGAGAGAGAGAGAGAGAGAGAGAGAGAGAGAGAGAGAAGAAATTCATGACATTAACTGGCCATGAAATTAATAGTAGTTAGGCTGGGTAAGGCTAAATTTAGGAAATTTAAAGTTTGGGAAGTAGATAGTTATCAATTTAGGAACAGGAAAGAAAGCAAAGAACAATATTAAGGTGGTTTTCTTAACAGATACTGAAAGACTGCTTTTATACCAATACTTGGGAAGCAAGAGGATCTCTGTGAGTTCAAGGTCAGCCTGATCTATATAGTGAACTCTAGGCTAGCCAGGATTACAAAAAGAAATCCTATCTCAAAAAAAAAAAAAAGGTGCAGCAACTTTTAAATACCTAAGACACTTGTTCTGCATGGGGCAGGAGCACAAATCAGTTGGATGATATAGACATACAAGTCGCTCCGGATTACAGGAGCATGTGAGAGCTGAGAGAAAACAAGTAGTTCTGCATGCTGAACACTGCCGCTCATCATCAGGAACAAGTTCAAAGACTTCTTCTTCTGACATCACGACACCCTAGAATATAATTTATATTATCAGATCAGGTCTCAACTGAAAATAAAACAGTAGCTTAAAAAAAATTAAAATTTAGGCATGGTGAAGCACTTTTTTAATCTCAGCACTCAGAAGATAGAAGCAGGTGGATCTCTCTGAATTTCAGGGTAGCAAGGACTACACAATGAAACTGTGTCTTAAAAACATAACAAAACAAAAAATTCAAAATATACAATTCTATCAATAGAAACTCCTCAAAAGATTAAGAAAGGTCAAAAGTTAAACCCTAAAAACAACTAGCATTTGAAGAAATAAGAGAGAAGACAGAGTAGTCCAATCTGACAGTCCAGAATCACACAACTTGAATGAAAAACAAAACAAAGTGGATTTAATTTTCTTATTTAAAATAATTAATATTAGAGGGCCAGCTAGACGGCTCAGTAGGTAGTAGTTGCTTGCATGAAGGCTTGACTCATTGAAAATTTTTTTAAAAATATTTATTTATTTACTGTATGTAAGTACACTGTAGCTGTCTTCAGACACTCCAGAAGAGGGCATCAGATTTCGATACGGATGGTTGTGAGCCACCATGTGGTTGCTGGGATTTGAACTCAGGACCTTTGGAAGAGCAGTCGGCGCTCTTAACCACTGAGCCATCTCACCAGCCCGACTCATTGAATTTAATGTCCAGATTTCAAGAAGACCAACTTCTAAGAGTTCTCTGACTTCAACATGTACCATGGAAATAGATGATTACATTCACATACATATAAAATAAAAAAGTAAAAATTCATTAATATTAGAGCCAGTGACTCACATCTGTAATCTGAGAACTTGAAAGACCAAGGCAAGAGGATTGCCAGGATTGTCACAACTTCAAGGCCACTCAGGTATTCATAATTAGTTCTAGGCCAGTTTGAGCTACAGAGTAAGAATCTGTCTTTAACAAAAAGGAAAAAGAAAATGGGGGCTGGAGACATAGCCCTGTGATCAAGAGCACCTATGCTCTCAAAGAGGACCTAGGTTCAATTCCTATCATCCACATGGTGGCTCACAAATGTCTTTGGCCTCTGTGGGTGTCAGGCAAGCATGTGGTGCACAGGCAAAATACACAGATATGTACACTGTCCCCCTCCAAAATTAAATCAAATCTTACTCTAGTCAGAATGGCTAAGATAAAAAACAAAACAAAACAAAACAAAAAAAAACAACTGGGGCTGGAGAGATGGCCCAGTGGTTAAGAGCACTGGCTGTTATTCCAGAGGACCCAGATTCAGTTTCCAGCACCTACATTGGTCATAGCTATTTGTAACTCTGGTTCCAAGGGAACAAAAGACTTTGGTCCTCCAAGAGTACTGTATATGTGCTGCATATACATACACACAAGCAAACACTCATACATATTAGAAACAAACAACTGACCACAAACACTGACAAGGATATGGGAAGAGGAGAACCCTCAGTTCATTCATTCAGACATTCCAGACATTGTGGAAATCAGCTGGAGAATTCTTTTTTTTTTTTTTTTTTTTTTTTTTTTTGTCAAAGTTAGGGCTCAGAAAGTTCGCTATT
>NC_034591.1:135947062-135958882 GCF_900095145.1 Mus pahari | reverse complement strand
TGTCCTGGAACTCACTTGGTAGACCAGGCTGGCCTCGAACTCAGAAATCCGCCTGCCTCTGCCTCCCAAGTGCTAGGATTAAAGGCCTGCGCCACCAGGCCCGGCTCAGCTGGAGAATTCTTAAAAAGCTGAAAATAAATCTTCCTTATCACCCAGTTGTACCATTATTTGGCATATGCCCAAGGACTTAACATTCTTTTCTGCAGTAATTTGCTCACCCATTTTCATTGCTGCTCTATTCACAATATCTAGGAAATAGCAACAACCTAAATATCCTTCAACTGATGAATGGATAATGAAAATGTTCATATATACAATGGAATACAATTCAGCTATAAGAAAAATGGAATCATAAAATTTGCAGGTAAATGAAAAGAACTAGAAAGCATTACATTGAGTGAGGTAACGCAGACCCAGAAAGACAAACACTACAAGATCTCTCTTATATGTGGTCCCTGACTCTGAATCTTCAAAAGTAACCACAGAACTAGGCAAGTACAAGTGGATCACAGAGGGTGGGTGGTTAGTGTGGGAACAACTCTACAGGAGAATAGCACTACAGGTGCCATGAAGGGCAAAATGGGGATAAAGCAGTAACAATGCTAGGGCAGAAGAGGGATAAGTAACACTAAGGTGATTATAATATACATAAATGTACGAGTATACACACACACACACCCCACAGTTTAAATGAAGTTACATGACACTTGGAGTGATAATGCTCCCCCTAATGTCACATCGTATCTAATAAGAAACACAGTACTAGACATGAAAAAGAAACTCCCTTTTGAATTGCTGGTCAAGTGAGTCTACATGCCTCTCAAAAGAAAATAGGCTAATGTCCTTGCTTGACTTCCAGAAGTTGAACATAAGTCCCTATTGCTGAAGATACTTTAGGAAGAAAACCAAGAAGAATCAAGTGTGATTTATCTATCTCAGAGACCTTCCCACCCCCTTCTGCCCCGAGGCCTAACTTTCATGGTACCATAAGGATTTATACAGGCTGCCAAAGGAGAAAACAATCAATAGTCCTACCCAGCTGTGACATTTACAAAGCACAACACTGACTAACACAGCAGATATCACTAAAGGTTCAAAAGTGGCATTTATATCCTGGCAGTAACAAACAGCTGCCTAATTGAATTTAAAGCCTGCTCAATAGGAGGGAACTGAAGCCTTACAAGGCTTGCCAACTGCGTAGAGAAGAATCTACTACTTTCCTAAACCAGGATAATTTCTAGTTGTATTCTAAATACTTAGCTTTATATTCACAGATTAAATGTAGTTTCCACTCCTTATCAAAGAAGTTTCATTTTGGCAGAGACTATTATAAAAACCTATTAATTAGACAAAACGGAAACAACAGGTGACTGTGGGTTGCACAGACCTAATTGACACATCTACAATATAAACCCTACACCTTAAGAGGTCAGAAAACAACAGGGAAGACGGGCAAGGAAAGATAGATGACCAGAGTGTCTTCTGTGCCTTTTAAATATGACAAGGAAGCTGCACTCATAGCCTAAACAAGACCTGAACAATGACATCACCAGATGACCTGCCAATATGGAGGGGTAATCTCATAAAGCCTACTCGTAGGTGATTCCTAATTACTCTTCAGAGAGGAAGAATCAGTCTTCCTAGCAATGAGTCCTCTAACTGGTTATCTAATACTAAGTAGTCAGATGAAAACATGTAAGTACAAGCAACTCTAAATGGATTCAGCAGGATGTATTTACACATACGTAACAATAATAAAGAAAAAGAGGCCATGAATTTGAGGCAGGTGGTGGTGGGCATATGGGAAGGGTTGAAAGGAAATACAGTTCCTATATATAAAATTCCTAAGGAAAAACAAAACAAACACAACTGCTATTTAAAAGAGGGAAAAAAGAAATCTATTCAGCATACTCACCATTTGAACAACAGATTCCCTTAATCGTGTTTCTTCTTCAGTCATGAGAGTCAACTCTTTGCATACCATGGCAGCCAGCCCCACATCTAAGCATTCTGGATCTGCTGCCATCTTGAAAATGAGTTCCTCATGTGAGAAGACACAATGGCGCCTGAGCCGCCGATAGTGATTTACACACTGACGTCCAATGGGCAACTGAAAACAACAGATTTCAGAATTAAATTATTTATATGTCCTAACACAGACCTTAATTTACTTTAAAGTGCTCATTTTAATTATAAATAAAATAAAATAAATTCCATCTGAACAAAAGATATAACATTAATTGTAATTCTTTGTAAACCAGCCAAAATTTCACAGGTTTCTCCCCAGACAATGTCCATAAACTGAGATGCTAAGATTCAGCTCTAAACTGCTAATTTTTTTTAACATACTGTGTACAGGAAGAAACTAAAGAGACTCGGGCCTAGAAACGCAGGTCTTTAATCCCAGCACTCAGGGGGTAGAGGCAGGAAGATCTCTGAGTTTGATACAAGCCTCTTCTACATAGAGAGGCCATTCTGTTTGGGGGGAGGAGGAGAACAAACCAAACTAAAAAGAAACTGAGGAGCAGAACAGGGTGGAACAAAGTTACAATTCTATCATTTGGAAAGTGGAAGTATGAAGATCAGGAGTTCAAGACCATCCTTTGTTCATTTGAGCTCAGCTCAGGGTAGACAAAACTATAATTAAGTGAAAGGTTTGAAGTGATAAGGTAGCAAACTCTGAAACCAATCTAACACAGGTCTATCCTTAAGTGACAAAGAAATAATATTGCAAAAATTTTAAAGCTCAGGCTAAAGTATTAAGTGGAAGTATTCAAAACTTAAGATTTCATAGAACAGGGGGCTGGTGAGATGGCTCAGTGGGTAAGAGCACCCGACTGCTCTTCCGAAGGTCCGGAGTTCAAATCCCAGCAACCACATGGTGGCTCACAACCATCTGTAACAAGATCTGATGCCCTCTTCTGGAGTGTCTGAAGACAGCTACAGTGTACTTACATATAATAAATAAATAAATCTTTAAAAAAAAAAAAAAAAATTTCATAGAATAAAAGGAAAAAGTATTACCAGAATGGGAAAAAAGAGGATATTATTTAAGAAATTTACATAATATGACGTCATTTTTAAAAAATAAGAACCAAAGCAGTGGATGATTTTGATTCTACCCTCTACAAATTCTTTTAGTAACAACCAGCCTTGAAGAAAGAAATTTCAAAACTGTGAAATCGGGCTGGCAAGATGGCTCAATGGGTAAGAGCACTGATTGCTCTTCCAAAGGTCCTGAGTTCAAATTCCGGAAACCACATGGTGGCTCACAACCATCATGAATGAGATCTGACATCCCCTTCTGGAGCATCGGAAAACAGTTACAGTGTACTTATGTATAATAATAAATAAATCTTTAGGCCTGAGCAAGCAGGATTGACCAGAGCAAGCAGAGTAAACAGAGGTCCTAAAAATTTAATATCCAACAACCACATGAAGGCTCACATCCATCTGTACAGCAACAGTGTACTCATATACATAAAATATATAAATCTTTAAGAAACTGTGAAATCACTAAGTAATACACTTTGTTTCTCTAAAAATAAAATTTATATAGACTATAAATGACTACTTTTCAAAAAAATCAACAGATATATACTCTGTTGTTAGATATGTAGTTCACTGGTACAGCATGCCTTAGCAAGAACAAGGCTCTGAGACCCACATCACCAAAAAATAAAAAGCCCAAATACAATCTCAAGACAGTGCTTGAAAATTTCTATAGCCAGTTTGTAAACCAAATTATGGTGGTTAGAGCTCATATATACATTTAAAACCTGTAACACAAAGGGACAAAAAAAGGAATCAGAGAGGAATCAGACTCAGTGTAGGAGACAGTTATCTGAACCAAGCAGTATTGTATTCATTAAATGAATCCAGGAAGAGATATTTTGAACTTGTGGCTATAACTGTACACTAATGGCATACAACTCCTTTGTATCTTACCCTATACCCCTTCAGGGCTTCTGACACAGGGTCTTACTTACACTGTGCAGTCCAGTCTAACCTCAAACTCACAGCAATCCTTGTGCCTCAACCTATCAAGTGATAGGATGAACCACCAGGCCTCATTCACATTTTATTCTTAAACTTAACTCTTTAGGCATTTCTTAAATAGCTACGATAAAAAAAATAGAACCACTAAGCTGGTTTGTTTTTGGTTTTTTTGCAGTCCTTAATTATTATAACATGTGAGGAAGTCAGAACTGATAGTCATTGCAACTTATAAAAGCTGTTAAATTTTCATTCACATCACTACCTTCACCTTAAAAAAACCAATAGCTCTCAACTATTAACATTTAAGTTGTTTATGGTTACGTAAGTCAAGCTATTAGTCTCTTTACACACAAGGTGAAAAAAACTTAGGCCTTTGGGCTGATGAGATGGTGCAGCAGGTAAAGGCACTTTATACTAAGTTTGATAATCTGAATTCAATCCCTGGGACCCACACGGTACAAGAACAACCAGCTCCTACCAGTTTTCTTCTGACTTCCACATGCATACTGCAGCACACACACTAAATAGATGTAGAAAACACAACAAAATTAGAAAATCTTAAGACCACTAAAATTCAGAGATTCTCGAGACAGAGTATCAGTGTTTACTGGGTATGGTGGCCAGCAATCAGGAGACAGAGGAATTGTGAATTTGAGGTCAGCCTAGTCTACATAATGAGTTTCAGGCAAGTTAGGGCTGCATAGTTAATTAAGACCTTACCTCAGACAGATAGATGGATAGATTGATGAATGGATGGATGGATGAAAACCCATATTAGCGATCATATTAAAGACATTAAAAATCATCTCCGACTCTTACCTGAACCATCCTGTATCCTGCCCTGTATCTATCCAGTATTGTGTAAATCCTAATTAATGTTAAGTATTTTTCAAAAGAGCTCAGGCCCAAAACAAACCCTTAACTGAGTTTTAATTACACTGTATTATGTGTTTCCACAGCCAAATATGGAATAAGTTTTAAAGTACTGAACCAAAACAAGACAGCTCATAGTTCATGTCCAGCCTAGTTCAAGGGCAGGATAGGAAACCCAGCTAAGTTCCATGCCAAACACAAAATACTATCTATTTTATTATTTTGTATTTTTTGTATGATGGACTAGTCATGAAATGTAACAAATTAAATTATCCAAAGAAAATGTAAGATCAGTGTTTTACTAGAGTGTTCCCCACACCAAAAGTGTTAAAAAGTCAAAGAAACCAGCATTACTGGGGGTGGAAAATTAATTCAGCGTGTATTAAGCATTCATTCAGACTTTGCCCGTCATTTCTCATTCAACATGATATAGTGAAAACTAACTGTGGTTTGATATAGCAATTGTTGTGTTTTAATTATACATGTCTTTAAAAGATTTATTGATTGGGTGCCTTGCCCTCATATATGCCTATGTGATCATGAAAGATCCCCTGGAACTGGAGTTGTGAGCTGCCATGTGGGTGGTAGAATTGAACCTGGGTCCGCTGGAAGAGCAGCTACTGCCCTCAACCACTGAGCCATCTCTTTAGCCCCATCATTTATACATTTTAAGATCTAAAAGAGCTCAGAGAGAATGAAGACTAGAAGAAACATATCTATTCCCTCAGGAAAGACAAACAAGTAACTGTCCGTTTTATTGCTAACTTACCAGGGAAAATAATGACTAAGGAATGCAATGAAAATTCTAAATTACAATAGCTACTCCAGTATACCCTGAAATATTCATGGGCACTACCCCACGCACAGCTAAGTAAAATACTGTATTTTATAGGGGTGTTAGTAGACGTACAACAGCCACGTGCTATAGAACAGACCCAGTCAGCAGTACAGAAGTTCACCGCTTCGGCAAAGTTGTATCCCTGGTTAAATCCAGAGTGATAGGCACGAGGAAACGTCACCACAAACTCTCCAGCACACTGATTAGTCCTGTACACCTAAAGGCAAATTAGGAACAGAGAATAAAATGAGAGGAAAAGACAAGTCGACTCAGATCATTTCAAAAATACTTTCTAAAATTGAAAATAACAGATTACCTTATAAATATCAGAAATAATATTAGGATTTAAGAAACAGCTACAACTCTACCTCCCTCAAATCCCTCACCCTTGACCCCGCAAGACAGGGATTCTCAGTGTAGCCCTGGCTGTCCTTGAACTCTCTGTAGACCAGGTTGGTCTCAAACTCAAAAGAGTTCCACCTGTCTCTGCTTCTGAGTGCTGGGATTAAAGGCTTCTGCCATCACTGTCTGGCAAACTCTGATTTTTTTTTTGGAGACAGGNTTTCTCTGTGTAGCCCTGGCTGTCCTGGAACTCACTCTATAGACTAGGCTGGCCTGGAACTCAGAAATCCACCTGCCTCTGCCCCCCAAGTGCTGGGATTAAAGGTGTGCACCACTACCACTGCCTGGCCAAACTCTGTTTTCTTAAAATGATATAATATATGACAAGAATGAGCAGCCAAAAGAAACTCTCAAAAAAAGAAAAAAAATCTGTACTCACTTCTTAAGTTAAGTCTTATAAGTAATGATGAATGTCTGTAATTCTAGGACTCAGAAAGTAGAAGCAGAAGGGTCAGGAACTCAAGATCATTCATTGCTACAAGTGTGAGCTAAATGAGAACCCTCCTTTTTTTAAAAAAAAAAAAAAAAAAAAAAAGTAAGAAAACTGAGTTTTGTTCCTTTGTTATAAATAAAGATAAAAAATTAAATTTCCTTCAGTCATTGGATAATATTTAGAAGTATATCGATCAGTTAATGTCATGAAACACCACCCAATCCATTTTCCTAAATGTAACTCTGTTTTGTGATAATATTATGAATGCTTTTTAAATTAGTTTAAAAACCAGTTTATTTTTTTATTTTATCATTTCGGGTTTCCAAAACAGTTTCTCTGTGTATGTAAGTTTCTCTGTGTATGTCTGTCCTGGAACTCGATCTGTAGTCCAGACTGGCCTCAAAATCAGAGATCCATCTGCCTCTGTCCCCTGAGTGCTGGGATTAAAGATGTGCACCATCACTGGGCGTAGTGGTGCATGCCTTTAATCCCAGCACTTGGGAGGCAGAGGCAGATGGATTTCTGAGGTCGAGGCCTCTCTTCAACTTCCTGCCTTGATTTCCCTCAATGATGAACTATGCATGATTTGGAACTTTAAACTGAAATTAACATTCCTTAAGTTGTTTTATTACACCAACAGAACAAAACTAGAAGAGCTACCATTTTAAGAACTTGATTATTCTAGTTGAGTAGGGAGAATATAGAACATTAGATTTGGGAGTCACTGAGATAGTTGCTACTGCTGGGGTTCAGGAATTGCCACTCAAAACACATTAACACTGATCTCAGCTAAGCAAAAATAGTTTATTGAACATACACCTTAACTGAACATCTAGGACTGCTAAAAGGACCAGGAAACTTAATGATACTAGTCTGCCATAGGGTAGGCTTTTTATAAGAAAAAACAGATTCAGAAGTTTAAAGGAGCAAAGAGCAGAGCAAGTGGCTTTTTAGGCAAAGTCTATCTGCCAACCTTTAAGCTGATTGGTCCTGAGTAAGCCAAGGGTGAGGCTGGGCGGTGAATAGGGAAATTTCAGATGAAATAACAGAGCATAAGTATTATAATCATAACTTTTTGGCTCATTAGTAGCATTCTTCAGTGTCAGCCAGAAAAACCAGCAAGCTCATGTGTAGGTGCAGGAAGCACTGCCTGAGGATCAGCTCTGACTCAAGCCATTTCAGACGTAACAGCTCATATTGACCTTTGACTTGATGCATCCTATGGAAAGCTTTGTGGAATTTAAGATTAGCAAACCTCAATCAGAAAATACAGAACAAAACCGGGTATGTGATCAGCATGTCCTTGAGTCATTTCTCTGTGTCAATGACTGGCAGGCCTGTTACAGCAACATATGAAATAGCTGGCAGGCATAGAACCAAACGGCTACTGCTATTCTGGGGAGTCAGACCATAACACTACCTGATGACCTGAATTCAATCTCCAGGATCCACATGGTATAATTAGAGAAATGAATCCTACAAATTGTTCTCCAAAATACAACACATGCATCATGGCAGAAAAGGGCAAACAAAGGCTGGGCTCACAACCAAAACCACAAAAGAATCTAGGTCAGTTTCTATCACTCACATGGCAGCTAACAACAAGCTATAATGCCTATTTCGGGGATCCAGTGTCTCCTTTTTGCCCCTGAAGGTACCAGGAATACATATAGCACACACACATACATGCAAGCAAAACACTCATACACATAAAATAAACTGGAGAAATGGCTTATCCATTAAGAGCACTTACTGCCTGCACAGGACCCAGGTTTGAGTCCCAGCACCCACATGGTGGTTCATAACCAACCTCATCTCTAGTTCTAAGGAATCAAAAGTCCTTTTCTGACTTCCTCAGGTACCAGAATGAACATATATAATTGCAGGCAAATGTGGGAAGCAGATGCGGCCACATGGGCCAAGATGGTGCCCTGGCTCATTGCCAAGGCCTGTGATCCCTGCTTGTTTACCAAGAATCTGAACATGTGCACTTGAATGATTATGCACTGCCCGCCTGATGCATAGCGTCATACAGCATGATATTGAGTCGGCCAATCAACAAGCACCCTGTCTGCGTGCATGGCTCATGTTCAGAGCGTACTGAATGCTGATTGGATGATGAAGGGTGGTGAGAGACGAGTTCAGAGGATGGATGTGGATAAATTGGGTGATCCCCCAGAATAAAGAAGAAAGATGAAGTGGAAGCTGTGGAAGCTAGGGAAGCTGCGGAAGCTGTTTGAACCCTGTCTTGGTGTACGTGTCGTCTTTTCCCCACCTCCGCTAGCCGGAGTCTGGGGTCGTGGCAGGCAAAACATTCATACACATTAAATAAATCTTTAAAAAAATATTAACAACCCCAAACATTTGGAAATGATGCTTCACACATTTGAGTAACATGTGAAATAAAATACTTATTTAATTTTGGTTTTTTGAGACAGAGTTTGAGGGAAGAAATTCACCTGCCCCTGCTTCTCAAGTGCTGAGATTAATAAGGGCTAGTGCCACCACTGCCTGGTGAAACTGAATGTCTTAATAAAATCAAAGTTCATATTAAAACCAACAATATATTTTAAATTGTGAAAATGACCACACAAAATATTTTGAAAAAATAATTCTTAAAGTCAAAAAAGAACTGGATGACCAGGTGTGGTGGTGCATGCCTTTAATCCCAGCACTTGGGAGGCAGAGGCAGGAGGATTTCTAAGTTTGAGGCCAGCCTGGTCTACTGAGTTCCAGGACAGCCAGGGCTACACAGAGAAACCCTGTCTTGAAAAACCAAAAAAAAAAAAAAAAAAAAGGCCAGGCAGTGGTGGCACACGACTTTACTTTAATCCTAGCACTTGGGAGGCAGAGGCAGGTGGATTTCTGAGGTCAAGGCCAACCTGGTCTACAGAATGAGTTCCATAAAAATATGACTCATACTTTAAGGATCCCTTCTTAATATTAAAGTTCTATTCAAAGTATAAACTCTAATTTGGCTATACTACAGGGCCTTTCACATATAGTTAAAACTCCCCTCACCCAAACAAAACAAGAACCCTAATTAAAAGCTAGAAAAATCAAGCTGGTGAAATGGCTCAGCAGGTAAGAGCACCCGACTGCTCTTCCAAAGGTGCAGAGTTCAAATTCCAGCAACCACATGGTGGCTCAAAACCATCCTTAACGAGATCTGACTCTCTCTTCTGGAGTGTCTGAAGACAGCTACAGTGTACTTACATATAATAAATACATAAAATCTTTAAAAAAGAAAAAAAAAAGCTAAAAAAAAAATCTTTAAAAATGCTGAAGGAAGACACGAGAAGACTCACAGGCACACCATGCTCCATGAGCACATTTGGGTTCATGATGGTTACTAACTGATGTAGGAGATCAGGCTGTGATTCAAATAACTCAGGGGCCAGCTCCCTCATCACCTCCTCCAGTTGTTCTGCAGCATGAGATGGTACACCATACCATGTCTTTGGCTCGCCCCTAGCAAAAGAAATAACTGTTTAGCTAGGTAGAACATGGTACCAAATAAATCCAGGGTCTTTCATTCAAATCCACTAAATTATAATTAACCATGCCGTATTCCTGGCCATAGGTTATATGCCCAGAAACCTGACATCCATCCCATCAATCAATGCTACTACTAATATGGTAAATAAGGCAAGGATATACAGACAGGTAAAATACACACTCATTGCCACTGGGCAAATAACCCCAAGTACATAGAGGATCAGTAAAAGTACCTTTTGAACAGAAAATAAATTACATGGAAATCACTGTTCAAAAGAATATGGACATTAACTCTCTTGATTCTCAGAAAAGGAGTCTTTTCTATTATGATCAAATGGTTAAAGCAAAGAGTCAATGATCTCCAATAACTTCATTCAGTTCAATTTTCCTCTCTTCATGGAAATAACCTAATATTACAAACTACTCAAACTTTAAATATGGTTATCTTCAAAAAGGACCAAAATTAGGCATCATTAATCTATTATTATCACTATTAAAGTTCATTTAGAATACTCAGGAAATAGTTCTGGTAGTTGGATATAAACCTGACACAAGCTAGTCATTTTTGAAGAGGGACACTGGAAAATGTCGCCACCAGACTGATCAATGGACAAGCTTGTGGTACATTTTCTTGATTTATGATTAATGTAGGAGGGCCCAACACACCATGTGTCGTACTAACCATAGGCTGGAGGTCTTAAGTGCTATAAGAAAGCAGGTGTAACAAGCCATAAGTACAGTAATAAGTACTCTACTCCTTTATGACCTCTGAGTCAATTCCTACCTCTAGATTTCTGCCCTGACTTCCCGGGATGACTGCTACACATTCTAAGATAAAATAAATCCTTTTCTCCCCAAGTTGCTTTTGATTATGGTGTTTAATCACAGTAATAAAACTGCTAAGATAGAAATGAATTTATTAATCAACCTATTTAAAAACTAGTTGCATTTCCTAATTTTCATAATTCAGAAGACTATAGATGAAAGCTATTCCATTACCTATAGGATTTACTGTAGTAATATTTGGGGCTAGATAGATGGTTCAGCAGTTAATAGAATTTGCTGCTCCTATAAGATTACCTAGGTTAAATTCCCATCACCTATATAAGGCATCTTATAACTGTCTATAACTCCAGTTTCAGGGAATCTAATGTCATCTTCTGGTATTTAGAGGCACCTGTATTCATGTGTATACACACACACACACACACACACACACACACTTCACATACATACACATAAAATTTAATTAATCTTTTAAAAAGTAATAGTTTTAAAAGTATTATTTTGAGGCAGAGGCAGGTGGATTTCAGAGTTCGAGGCCAGCCTGGTCTACAAAGTGAGATCCAGGATAGCCAGGGCTACACAGAGAAACCCTGTCTCAAAAAAACAAAAAAAAAAACCAAAAAACTATTATTTGTTTGTGCTAGTAAATCAAATAGCCTCTAATCATATATAATCATAAAGCACTTGAAATGCGACTACTTTAACTGAAGTAATAAATTTTCAATTTTACTTAACTAGTATTTAAAATGAAGATGAAAAAGGTAGACAGAAAAAAAAAAAAAAGGAGCCAGTTATTAATATAAGGTAAGGAACTGGGCTGGAACCGCAGTTAAGAGCACTGGCTGCTCTTCCAAAGGTACTGAGTTCAAATCCCAGCAACTACATGGTGGCTCACAATCATCCGTAATGAGATCTGATGCCCTCTTCGAGTATGTCTGAACACAGCTACAGTGTACTTAGATATAATAAATAAATAAATCTCAAAAAAAAA
>NC_034591.1:135944324-135946613 GCF_900095145.1 Mus pahari | reverse complement strand
AAGATAGCTAGATGGTCCTCTTTCAGAGGACCCAAGTTCAGTTTCTAGCATCCCCATGGTAGCTTACAAACACCCAAACTCCAGTCCCAGATGATCTGATGCCCTTTCTTGACTCCAAAGGCTTATATATACATGTGTACATACACATACATATAAAATAAAATATAAACAATTTTAAAATATGGCTATGTGGGCTGGAGAGATGGCTCAGTGGTTAAGAACACCAACTGCTCTTCCGAAGGTCCTGAGTTCAGATCCCAGCAACCACATGGTGTCTCATAACCATCTGTAATGAGATCTGACGACCTCTTCTGGTGCATTTGAAGATAGCTACAGTGTACTTAGATATAATAATAAATAAATCTTCAAAAAAAAATATGGCTACATATACAGCTCAGAACTTTAGTGATAACACTAAAAACAGGAACAAGGTCTTTTAATCCCTAATCTACAAAATAAGTCATCATTAATTCTTTTCTTATATACTACAGAAGAAACATGTAATTTAAAACTTGGGGGCTGGAAAGATAAATCAGTGGTTAAGAAAACCAGCTGCTCTTTCAGAGTATTTGAGTTCAATTCCCTGAAGCTATGTGCCACCTCAAAGCTGTCTGTAATACAAATTCCAGAAGATCCGATACTCTCTTCTGGCCCTTTTGGTACAGCACACATGTGGTCCATACACATACATGCAGTCAGAACACCCACACACATGAATAACACAAACCAAAGAAACCTGCTCTAGGTTCTGGTAATTACACAAAATTCCAAAGAGTAGGCAGTCTGAGACAACTCCCCTCCCCTCCTCAGTATACTATTTTGCTTTTATGTAAATATACTTTTGAAGTCAGTTCTCCCTAAAACATCAGCTAATATTATATGCCTATATGCTAGCACCCTGGAAGTAGTAGAGTCAGAAGATACAGCAGCTCAAGTTGAGCTACACACAAATTTGAGATTAGCTTGTCTCAACCCCCCCCCCCCCGCAAAACCAGTCAGGACTGAGGGTATAGCTCATAGATAGTTCATATATGAGTGTAGAGAGAATATTTTGTCAATTAAAAAGCCTATGGCCTATGACTTAGACGGGAAATGGAAGGTGGAACACCCAGAAGAAGAGCCAGGTGCAGGGAGATCCACCCAGAAAAATGTGAGGAGATGGACACACAGTTAACCAGATACATGGCAGAATGTGGGTTAAAATGGTTGAGCTATAATTTAGTCAGGGAAGAGCCCTAGCTATAACGGCCAAGATATTTGTAAATGTGCTTTGAGTCTGAGTCTTATTTCTGGGAACATAGGACTGGGAGGTAGAACCATGCCTAATTTCAACATGAATCCCTGGATTTAATTCCTAATACCACTCCATGACCCCTAACTCCCCACCACAAAAAGACAAAGTCACTAAGTATATATGCTGTAACAAGATTGGACATACCAATGCAAGTAGTTAATGGAGTAACTCCAGTGATCTTCAATATGCCAGCAGAAAGAAGAAAAGCACATTCCCACATAGAGCCATGGGACCTTCATACCAGAAATGTCCACATTAATATGTGCAAGAACAGACTGCTCCAGAACAGGCATGTTATTCAAATTCCAACCAGAAAGTGCATATTCCTATAAAAGAAAAAAAAAAAGTTAAACAACAAGAAGAAAAAGAATTTACAAGCACTAAACAAAAATCTTAAAGAGAATTTTGTAATCCACAGCTAATCTATAACTAATCTACTAATTTAGGTACCTACAACTAATCTAAATAAATATTTGATATCTAGATACTTTTCTAGGTTCTACTGACATTCCGCTTTATTTTAGGTATATACCTTCTGAGGCCAGAGAGCATGCTGGATCTCTGGAAAAAGTATGCTTAAGCACTGAGCCGTGTCTCCAGCCCACTTTTAGATTGTGGAACAGAAAGAACTAGGCAAAAACTATAAAGGAGGACCAATGAGAAGGCTGAATGAGTAAAGGCACCTGCTGCTAACCCTGATAACTTCAGTCAGATCCTTGAGACACTCTATGGAAAGAGAGAAGTGACTCTCATACATTGTCCTCTGTCTACCCCAAACATTCCTCCAGCACACAACGCTAATAAAACAAAAAGAGGGTTGTTTTTCCTAGAACTTAATATGTAGATCATGCTGACCTCAGAAAGATCTGCCAACCTCTGGCTACCAATCATAATACAATTTCTAAAAAACAACTTTTAAACTGGATTAAAATTTGAACTAAATTAACTTTAAAATTTAGAGATAAAATAATTCTTTTTTTTTTTTTTTTTTTTTT
>NC_034591.1:135937846-135944124 GCF_900095145.1 Mus pahari | reverse complement strand
CTGCCTCCGCCTCCCGAGTGCTGGGATTAAAGGCGTGCGCCACCACGCCCGGTGAGATAAAATAATTCTTAAAGACATTTTGAATATGCTTTGTTTGTGACAGTCTCAGTATGCAGCTCAAGCTAAACTATTCATAAACCTCATACCTTAGCTCCCAAAGCACTGGGACTATATGCATGCACACCTATGGTTACTTCAAAATCGCTGTTTATAAAACTAAATTTTACTTATATTGTCTAAATTCTACATATTTCATACTTGATACTGGCAAGGTCCCTTAGGATTAGAGAAAGAAAGCTTTCTATGAAAATGCAACATCAGCTTCAGGGTAAGATTACAGAACAGTATCCACACCTCTTCTTCTGGCAACATCTTTCTCTGACCATCCTTTTTAGGAAATCCACTTCCAAAATCTTTTGAAGAGATATCAGCTCCATACTCTACAATAACATCTTCTTCAATGCTACTTACTAGTCGCCAGAATTCTTTTTCTACTAGCTCTGTAGGAACCATCTATAAAAAACCAAAGATGATAATTAATTCACTATAATCTCCTGAAACATAATACACAGACAAATTGAACAAAAACATGATAAAAACCAAGAAATTACCCATTTCCCAGAGCAGAATTAACTATTATTATCTCTCCACTGAAAATAGGGAAAAGCTAAAGATGACTAAAATTTAAACATCAAAACGCTTTTCTTATGAGTTGTGGTGGTACATACCTTTGATCCCAGCACCAGGAGGCAGAGGATCTCTCTGAATTCCAGGCCAGCCTGGTCTACAAATTAAGTTCCAGGCCTGCCTGCCAATGCTACATATACTGTGAGACGACATTTCATAAACAACAAAAAACAACAAAAAAGAGTGAAACTAACAAAACAGATTACTAGGTCCCTAATTTTAAGATTTAGTAGTCTCTAACCTTTTTCATATTGTTCCCAATTTCTACAAAACTTGACAGGAAAAATATCTTTCTCTCTAAACTAACCAAATTGATAGCTACTCACATGGACTGGCATATTGAAATAATCAGACTTAAAATTATCTGCCATCTCTCCAAAGCTTTGAAGTGTATATTCTCTTACAGCTTGCTCAAATCCAAAGGCTTCTCGAGGTTTGTTACATTCCTGTGGGGGAAAAAGATGCCCGAGGTAAACTCACTGAAAGTGAAAAAGAAAGCATTTAAACCTGCCAATACTAAGAGATATGGATAGTAACTCGGTGGAAAAAGCTCTTGGGCTGTAAGTTTGATATCCAGACATACAGCAAATAAATGTCTCAAATATAGCATTTTTTGATCATTCCTTTAGCTGAAACAAATCTAACCACCCTTACACAGCAAAACAAGTATCAGTTATTTGCAACAGATTAGTTACTTGAAACTAGAATCTCAACTGAATGTTCACTCTTCTAAGGTAATATTCTGCTACCAAATAAGGTTCAAAAGGAAGACTAACTAGGAAACAAACACAAGGATGCTAACATTATTAGCATCCATGAGGTAAATAAATACTCACAAAGGAAAGAAAGGCTTGTGTTATAGGACATCCACTGGACTGTTAGGCTAGGAGAATGGTTTCTTCACACTACTAGTCCCCAGAAACTCAAATATCTCTAAGTCTTTTAAGTAGTAATTAAAAGGCATTAAAGCCTCTGACTGCATCTAGATATCTCAAACATCCCTTTTCTTCAGAGATCTATCATGATATTTTGTTAAAATAAGTACAAAGTCTCATTCAACTAAAGCAATAAAATTATAAATAATAGTCAGAGAAGAAAAAAAAGTTAAGACAAGCTATTGAAATACAAGTTGTTACACATCCACTCAAAATAGTTCTCTTAAAAGTTCTGTTTTGTTTTGTTTTTTTAAACAACTATAAAACAAGAGACTGTGACAAAACTTTGTAAACATGTTTCTATTACACGCATGGATTCCTGTCATTAGTTTTAAATGGATCCATAAAGTTAAGTTTGTACCTCAGCAACACATTTAGGACACCTCCAGTCTCCTTTGGGCACATCAGGTAATGGTGGAAGTAGACAAAATGTATGATAGCTGTCATCGCAACCATCACACAAAAGCAGTTTATCCTCATTATTTCCTCGACCACAAAACATGCAAACATAGAGATCAACCTATGAAAATAAATAAAAATAATTATATTCTCTATAGTATAGAGTATTGTACTTTTCTCATGAACTACTCCATAAAACGAATAAATCAATGTACACTAAAAATTAATCATAAGCCAGGCAGTGGTGGCGCATGCCTTTAATCCCAGCACTTGGAAGGCAAAACAAAACAAAAACCCAGCACTTGGGAGGCAGAGGCAGGTGGATTTCTGAGTTCGAGGCCAGCCTGGTCTACAAAGTGAGCTCCAGGACAGCCAGGGCTATACAGAAAAACCCTGTCTCGAAGAAAAAAAAACAAGAACAAGAAAAAAAACAAAGAACAAGAAATTAAATAGCTTAATCCTAAAGAAATCTATTTCAAACAATTCTCCCCAGAACTTCTATAGGCAAATTAACAAAGATATAAGGTGTCAGAATAATTAAACAGTATAATCTAGGGAAATGGGAAAGTAAATTCACACTTCAAAACCATCACTCATTCCAACATTCAGATACTATACTACAGAATGAATTCTGAAACACTGCTACTGAGTATCCCACACCTCAATGATTTTTAAGAATCCTTGGAGAGGACTAGAATGATGGCCCAGTGGTTAAAAGCACTGGTTTCTCTTCCAGAGGACCCAGTTTCAACTCTCAGCACCCATATAATAGCTCACAACTGTTCCAGGGGCTCTGACATCTCACACAGACATACATGCAGGCAAAACACCAATGTACATGAAATAAAAATAAATAAATTTAAATTTTCAATCCTTGGAATTTTGTCAGGGTTTAACCCAGGCTCCAACAATGCATACCCATTCCAGTAGATACCAAAACCTACGGGTGATTAAATCCCTTACATAAAATAAAATGGCTTAATATTTGTCTATGTTCTATACATATCATCCCTCAGAGTAAGTGATCTCTAGATTTATACTAACATTATGTAAATGCTTTAAAAAATGCCACACTACACTGTTTTATATATATATATATATATATATATATATATATATATATATATATTAAATGATGCCAAGGAAAATGGATTATTTTATGGTGGGCTTGCTGATGCACACCTGTAATCCCAGCACAAGAGGTTAAGTCAGAATCATCTCATATCTAAGGCCACTTAGGCTTCACCCTAAGTTTTAAGCCAGCATGGCATATGTAGCCTGAACCTGTCTCATGTTTTTAAAAAAAGACAAAAGAAGAAAAGAAAAGAGCTCTGCATTGCTCTGTATAGAAACAATTTATTATAATTTTAAAAATATGTATAGATTTTTCTGTTGTTGCTGGCTTTGTTTTTTTTGTTGTTGTTTTTTTTTTTTTTTTTTTTGCTGTGTACCATGTACATCAAATCCCCTGCACTTGGAATTACAGATAGTTGTGAGCTGCCAGATATGTGCTTGGTGTCAGACCCAGGTCTTCTGGAAGAGTGTCCAGTGAGTCTGACCACTGAACACTTCTCCAGCTCCAAGAACAAGTTTTAAAAAGTCTTTCATCTATATCTGGTTAAACCAAAGCAGAGAGAAGCTGAAGACACAAAGGGTTAATTATGCATAGATTTATATTCCCTTCTCTAACTCAGTTACCCACAGGCATATGATTTAGGTTAATGTACATAAGACAAAGCAAAATTACATAAGCCAAAGCTGCAATTTGAGATTTTCCACCATGTCTTTTCATCAAATAAGCTAATTTTTAAAAAAGATTTATTTATTTATTTTATGTATATGAGTATACCATTGGTCTCTTCAGACACACCAGAAGAGGGCATCAGATCTCATTACAGATGGTTGTGAGCCACCATGTGGTTGCTGGGAATTGAACTCAAGACCTCTGGAAGAGCAGTCAGTGCTCTTAACCACTGAGCCATCTCTCCAGTCGCCAAATAAGCTAACTGAATACTATATATCAACATACAGCAATACAAAAATAAATCTTTTCATGCCTGACAAATCCCAAAACACTTACAAAGTTAACAGATAGAGTTCCTTTCCGTTGTCTCATTTGCATGTTAAATGCATCTGACCTGTTGGTAACTTTTCTTCTTCGGGTGACTTCATCTTGAAAAAAAAAAGTTATATAACAAAAGTAAACTGATGCTGAGCACTTATTATGAATCACACACTATTTAAGATTATTTAAATTAGATAAAGTCTCACAACAATATGAGCTAGACTTAGTTACTTTTCACAGCTGAAGATAAAGAACCTAAGGTATAGCAAAATTTGGTAACTTCTTTAAGATCATATAGCCAGTATATAGCAGATTTGGGATTCTAATCTAGACAAATCCAAAGAGTTAAAACCTTCAATGATTGCCTGCATGTCATATTTATTACATACTTATTATATTTATTACATAAAGGCGTGAGCCACCACTGCCCGGCGTCAAGGCTTTTCTTTAAGATTATTGTCAGGCAACAAAATAATTATAAGAATGGCATCAGGAATGGTTGTGCACAGCTTTAATCCCAGTACTCAGGAGGCAAAGGCAGGCAGATTTATGTAAGTTTAAGGCCGGACTAGTCTACATAGCAAAACAAATTCTAGGACAGCCACAGATACACAGTGAGACCCTGCCACAAACAAAAGAACAGAGCCAGGCATGATGGTTCATATCTGTAATCCCAGGCTTGTGAGGCTAAACAGAATTGTCAAAAATAATAAAAGAAACCCACAAAAACAAAACAAAAGATGGAGGTTTTTAAACCAAACAAAGTAAAACAAAAGTAGGTCTTATAATGTCTGAAGTACTGGTAATTATTATGAGACTGGCTGATGCTTTTTTTTTTTTTTTTTTTTTTTTAATTTAATGTATGTGTGTACACTGTAGCTATCTTCAAGACACACCAGTAGAGTGCATTGGACCCCATTACAGATGGTTCTGAGCCACCATGTGGTTTCTAGAAATTGAACTCTGGAAGAGCAGTCAGTGCTCTTAACTGCTGAGCCATCTCTCCAGCCCAACTGATGCTGTTCTTTTTTATTTTGTGTTACTAGATTGATTTTGTCTATGTAGGTAAATATTTTACTATTGAACTACATCTCTAGCCTTTTATCTTTAGTCTATCTTTAATGCCATTTTGTCTCTCCAAATGGCCCAGGTTGGCCAGAAACTCACTGTGCAATCCAGGCAAGTCTCAACCTATATTCTGTCTCAGCATATTGAGTAGCTGGAATTACAATAAACTTTCATTACCAGGCCTAGACATTCCCAAAGTCTTCAGAGTGGAACAATATTATCTGATCCCTTACAGTTCAGCCCATAATCCACATTATATTGGTTATTCCTCTCATAAAGTCAAGAGCAATATATGACTTGAAATAGTTCATTAAATTATTAAGTTAAATGGTCCAGCTTATTCATGGTTAAAATACACATTAAATTAACATGCTATATAAAAATAGTGCAACATAATTTTTGCATCAGGAACTCTACTCACGTAAGTTTCTAAACTAGGCACTTTAAAGAAAATTTATTTCAACGGTATAACATATAGAGGACAATTATTTTAAAAATTAAAATGATGGTCAGAGTATAAAGTTCTAACCTCTCAGTATATTTCTGACTAAAAGTCTGAGAATCTCTTTAATTTAAAAGTAGTAAGTTTTAGAAGACTGCATGGCAACCAATAACTTAATCATTAGGGAAACTAAACTAGCCTTTAGACATTAAGTTTCCATGTTGTATACTAAACATGGAGGACAGACAATTCTTCTGAAAGTCAAAAAATACAGTGTAATATTTTTTCCTTACACATTACATTTAATATTTCTACCATTTAAAAAGCCAGTCTGTCTATGAACCAGGTAGCAAGGTACAAATGTTAAGAATTCCCAGCATGGATCTTCTCCGATGTTACAACTCTCATAATCTGTTTATGATCTCCTTGAACATGGAATTCAGCTCCATTCTACTTCTTGGTGCCCTTTTATCATTTAAACCATACATTTTGTACTTTTCCTTTCAAAGCTTGAAAGCTTGGTATACATGATTAAAACATTCTGCATGAGGCTAAACCACAAAAAAAAAAAAAAAAAAAAAAAAATTCCAAGAAATGTCCTCACTGCCATATTATCCCCTCTCTGTGAACACATTCATAATGCATTACATTACACTTCATTTTATAAGAGTAACAGATTTTA
>NC_034591.1:135928586-135937765 GCF_900095145.1 Mus pahari | reverse complement strand
AAGCTTGGTATACATGATTAAAACATTCTGCATGTGGCTAAACAAAAAAAAAAAAAAAAAAAAAAAAAAAAAAAAAAAAATTCCCAACATAGAGTGAAATTCAAACATCACTTGAGCCTTGTAACAACCATGTCATTACACTTCATTTTATAAGAGTAACAGATTTTACCTTCTTTATCTTTTGCTCCTACTGCCAGGCCTACAGCTTTGGGTCCAGCCCCAAAAATCTGAAGTTTCTTCAGTTCTGTGTTTCTATTTACTTCTCCAGAGTCTGACTAAAAAAATAAATAAATAAATAAAATTAATATGAACATAGTTACTCGGGATCATACAATTAGTTTTAAGAGATAGGGTCTTAGTAGGCAGTGGTAATCCCAGTACTTGGGAGGCACAGGCAGGCAGATCTCTTAGTTTGAGATCAGTCTGGTCTATAGAGCTAATTTCAAGACAGCCAGGATAACACAAACAAACACACTGCTACTACTCCCCCAAATGATTAAGTTCATGAGATTCCATCTCTAAAAAAACCAAACCCCAGATAAATTCTATTAAAAATAGTCCATGGGAGCTAGGCGGTGGCAGCAAATGCCTTTAATCTAAGCACTCAGGAGGCAAAGGCCAGCCTGGTCTACAGAGTGAGTTCCAGTACAGCCAGATTCAAAACCCTGCCCTATCTCTGGGGATCTGGGGAGGGGTATCCCACAGGGCTACTAAAGCTGACTCACCAAGTAAAGGCACTTCCCACCAAGCATGACAGCCAAAGTTGTGTCCTGGGACCCCATGGTAGGAGAGAACTTCCAAAAATTGTCCTCTGACTTCCACATACATACTATGGTATGGACACATATACACTCTAAAATTTTAAATGAATCATGGACACTGACAGCTACCTGAGATTTAACTCGTCTTGTTCTCTTGGGTGGAATATTCATTCTTGTTCCCCGCTCTGGGGAAGGCTGGATGTCAGTGCTGAGAACCTCAGCCTCAACTTTTTCTTTAAGATCTAAATCAGGCATTTGTACACCCTAAAAGAGGACACAAAAAGAGAGAGAAAATTCACTAATAAAACAAGTTTGAAAATGAGTGAAAAAGTAGCAAGTTTCCAGATAAGTCCCTAACACCACATGAATCCATCCAGGTGGTAATCCTGACTTCACAGTCATCTATAAACTCAAAGCAATCCCTGACAAAGCAAATTCTGCTCTGTTCTTCAGAGTATCTTATGCAATCCATAAGACATCGGAACTGGCCTGGAACTCTCCATAAAACAGAGAATTCTTAAGTTCTGATCCTCTAGAATTAGAGGCATGCACCACCAAACCAAGCTCCCAATGGGATCGGTTTATATTTTTCAGCATGCCCAGGATTTCTTTTCATGGAAAATGAAAGTAAACACTAAAATTTGTGTGAAAATGCATACTGTTTGAAAATATTGAAACGGAACCAAACTAGAGAACATATGAGGTTTCAAAATTTACTATAATACAATACTGAAGACGTGTAGTAGGGGTTGGAGATGGCTAAGTAATTAAATACTATCTATTGCTCTCATAGAGGACTCAACTATGGTTCCCAGCACCCACATTAGCCAAGCTCTCAACTGCCTATGACTCCAGCTCCTGGAGGAGAAAACGCCTCTGACCTCTGAGGGCGCCTGCATTCATCTGCACATAGCCACATACAAATACACACAACAGCCGGGCGTGGTGGCGCACGCCTTTAATCCCAGCACTCGGGAGGCAGAAACAGGCGGATTTCTGAGTTCGAGGCCAGCCTGGTCTACAGAGTGAGCTCCAGGACAGCCAGGGCTATACAGAGAAACCCTGTCTCGAAAAAAAAACCAAACCAAACCAAACCAAACACACACAACTGGAGAGAATGGAGAGATGGCTTGGCCATTAAAAGGTAGGTTCACAACCCAAACCACACATGCATAATCATAAACAATCTTTAAAACAAAAAGACAGTGTAGTACTGGTAATAGGCTATAAATATATAGATACATGTCTGATAAATATAGATATTTGAAATTGTACATAGTGCTGAATCCTACATACCTTTTCTGTATATTTATAGTTAGAATAAACTTTAGCTTGCAATGATTTTCTATTTTTTTTAATTCTGTTTTGAATGCTTTGCCTGCATACATCTAAGTTTCTACTATCCTTGAAGTTAGAAAGGACATCAGATACCTAGATACCTAGAAACTGGAGTTTCAGATGGCTGTAAGTTGGCATGTAAGTGGCTAAGAACTGAAGCTGGGTCCTTTGCAAGAGCATCAAATTTTTCTGCTGCTGAACAATCTCTGTGACCCCAAAACTTTAACTTTTAAATTAGGCCTTGTAAGATACTGACTCCCTGGGTGGTGGTGGCAGAGACTGTCACATCTCTGAGTTCAAGGCCAGCCTGGTCTACAGAGGAAGTTCCAGGACAGCCAGGGCTACACAGAGATATCCTGTCTCATAAAACAAACAAGTTTACTGACTATAAAAACATAACTATAGTAATATGAAGTTATATTAATGTGGCCTATAGCACTGAAAGTTCCTTACCTGTACTTTCATCTTTTTACCTAAATTTATCTGTAAATTTGGAGTTGTCCTTTGGTATAAATTGCCAACTTCACATTTTTGGGCCATTATCAACTAAAATAAAAATGACTTACACACAAGTACCATAATTCCAACAGAAAATGTAATATATAAAATGTCTCCTAACTACCTAGAAGGCAGAGATAAATAGATGCAGAGATAAATAGATGATCCATTACTAGAGCAAGATTTAACCAACTATTCAAACTGAAATGTAAAGTGAAACATAGATTATTTCTGGACATAATCTGGACTTGTGGTATGAAATTAGTATGTTCATACGATAGCTAACTAGGAAAACAGATATGAGGGAAAGTGAAACCACATATAAGGAAGGGACTACTACAGAAATAAGCATATCGTTTTGAGGTCAATTATTGGTCAATAAAGATGATAAACAATCAGAAAAGCTATCTTTTGAAAAGGGTAGGACAAGGTATGATGGCACAGCTATGATCACTGGTGTTCAAAGCTGGCTTGGCAGTGGAATGCTTTAAGTGGGGCTTACTGGGATATCCTAGTAGGAATATGGAAGACTTTGTTTTGTTGCTGAGAATAATGTGAACTGTGCAGACCTGGCCTAAGAGGTTTCAGTAGAGAAAAATTCCAGTGTGTGGCATACAGACTATTTTTGTGATATCTTGGTGGCTGCTTTCTACCCTTGTCTGAAAAGTCTACATGAGGTTAAAGTAAAGAGATGTTTTGTTTTGTTGTTTTTTTGATTTTTTTTTTTTTTTTTTTGGAGACAAGGTTTCTCTGTGTAGCCCTGGCTGTCCTGGAACAGACTGGCCTCAAACTCAGAAATTCGCCTGCCTCTGCCTCCCATTTTAAAGTAAAGAGATTTATATTAATTGCATTGACAAAGGAAAGTCTCAAAATAGCCCAGTAGAGACTTTGTTCTCATGAAGAGCATCTTCAACAAGTATAGCAAGCTTAGAAGGGAAAAATATAAAATATATGGTTTGAGTATTAAAGGGGCACCAGGAAGTGAAATGGAGCTGAATCCTGTGTTCTAGAGAGAGCTAATTAAGGGAGTGGGACTACAGGGCAAGATCCTACCCAGCTAAATTTAGATCCAAGCAAGGTGGGAGGCACCATTAATCCTAGAAGACAGGCATGCAGATCTCTGAGTTTAAGGTCAATTACAGACCAAGATCCAGGATACAAGCTTAGGTAGTGAAGGAGTTGGAAAACAGAAAGCTAGTGATAATATAATAGAACAAGGGGGGCATATTCCAGCTCCTGTAAGCAGCAGAACTCAGCAGCTTTGGCCATGTGGTTCTGGCTTTAGAGTGAAAAATAAAAGGGACTACTGGGACAATTGACACTGGTTAGCTGGAGCTAAGAAATTAGAAGGGGTTAAGAAGAGACCAGTATCACTGAGGTGAAATCTTCTGGGAAGTGTTTGCTGAGAGCACAATGAAGCTGTGTTTCCAAGATTTTCGAGATGCCAAAGCTATAGGATATCTGCTGATGAATGCTGCTAACGGAGTGAAACCAGCCCAGGAATATAAATTTGTTGCAGTCAACAAAGAAGAAAAAGGAGTTGGAGATCCTTTTGACATCAGACATGGACATACAGAGTTTGGAATTTGCCCAGCTGGTTTCCTGTCTTGATTTGGGGATTATAGCTAAGTAAATGGATGGATCTCAGAAGACTTTGAACTTTTAACAGTGTTGAGACTGCTATAGACTATGAGGACTTTTGAAGTTGACTAAATGTCCTCTTATATCGCTACTGCTAGATATGCCACCCCCCATAGACTCAGCCTATGGGGGCCAGGGAGTGGAATGTGTTGGTTTGTATATGCTTGGCCCAGGAAGTGGCACTATTAGAAGGTGTGGCCGTATTGGAGTAGTTGTGTCACCATGAGTGTGGGCTTTAAGACCCTTATCCTAGCTGCCTGGAAGTCAATATTCTGCTAGCAACCTTCAGATGAAGATGTAGAACTCTCAGCTCTGCCTGTACCATGCCTGCCTTGATGATAATGAACTGTAACTCTGAACCTATAAGCCAGCCCCAATTATATGTTGTCCTTATAGGAGTTGCCTTGGTCATGGTGTGTTTTCACAGCAGTAAACCCAAAGATAGCCAGTGAGAGAAAAAAAAAAAAATCAAGATTGAACCATTATGGAGGGCTGGTGAGATGGCTCAGTGGGTAAGAGCACCCGACTGCTCTTCCAAAGGTCCAGAGTTCAAATCCCAGCAACCACGTGGTGGCTCATAACCATCCGTAACAAGATCTGACGCCCTCTTCTGGAGTGTCTGAAGACAGCTACAGTGTACTTACATATAATTAATAAATCTTTAAAAAAAAAAAAAAGATTGAACCATTACACTCCTCACAAGTTTAAGCTAACCTGAATGGTGCACTACCAACTTGCCAGACACAATGTATAATAAATAGTGGCATGACAGCCATAGTGGTAGCTAACCAGTCACTTTTTGGATTTGAGGTCTGTTTCACAGAAGGGAAGTCTTCTTTGATACTATACACAATCAAAAAGTCAATGGCTGGAAAAGTGATAATCCCTGGTGAGAAATTTACTATTTTGCTATATAGTCAAGATATGCCTGTCAAATTGGTTTTAAGTATTTATGATCATATAATAGTGCTGCTATCCTCAATGACCAGAAAAGCTTCTTTCTGTAGTGTGTGATGGATAATACCAAGACTCAGAGCTGGTTAAAGCTGTGAGAATAAGAGGCTATTTAAGGCTCAGACTCAAAACAGAAACCTCTGAAATGCCCACTTTAAGGTTTAGCCAACATTAAGAAGTGGGGTTGGGCCGGGCCTGGTGGCGCAGGCCTTTAATCCCAGCACTTGGGAGGCAGAGGCAGGCGGATTTCTTAGTTCGAGGCCAGCCTGGTCTACAGAGTGAGTTCCAGGACAGCCAGGGCTACACAGAGAACCCCTGTCTCGAAAAAAAAAAAAAAAAAAAAGTGGGGTTGGGGCTGGGTGTGGTAGCTCACATTTTTAATTATAGTGCTCAGGAGGCAGAAGCAGATAGGTATTTATAAACTGAGGCCAATCTTGTCTACATAGTGAATTCCAGGCTAGTGAGGTCCTGTTGTAAAACTCCAAAATAGACCAAAACAAAAACTTTTTTTCCAGAAATCATGAAGATTTATATTAAATATGGAAACACCCTTCATTCTCATTATCCTTTACTCTGCAAACCACTAGAAATAATTCTAATTTTTAAACTTTAACACACTTTTTCTTCTTTTGGTGCCTAGAAACAGCGATCCCAGTTGGCTATGCATAAGCATTATCACTTATAGTGAGTATCACTTGAAGTTTGTACTTGGCAAATTAAATTTTCCACTCTAAGAACTGTGATGCATCTCACCATAAGGCTGACACCAGATTGGAAAAGCTCGTATGGGTAGAGAATTCTTTCATAGTGTGACTTCAAAAGAGACCCAGTTCCTTTTCCTGGCAGATATCCCAAGCGGCTACCCACTTTAGACCATTTCTTCTCTTTGGTGACTATTTCAAAACCTCCTTTGCTGGCAACAATCTGAAAAAAAAAAGTAGGAATTCATTAGGGAAAGAGATTAATGTCAAGCATCCTAACTTGTATAATCTCAAAAGATAAAAGCTTTCCCCCAGAGCAACAAGTAGAGTGCTTGCCTAGTATGCACAAAAGCATTGATTTTGACCCCTATACCATAAAACCTAGGTGTGGTAGTGCACACCAGTAATTTAGGCTCTCTCGGGGTGGGGGGCTGGGACGTAAAGACAGGAGGACTTGACATTCAAGGTCATTTTTCAATACACAGTAAGTTGGAGGGCAGACTGGGATACATGAGATTTGACTTAAAAAATAAAACCAGTAGGCCAGGAAGATGGTTCCTCGGGTAGGCTATTGCTCACAATTCTGATGATCTGAGTTCCATCAGTAGAACCAACATGATAAGAGAACCAGTTCCTACAGGTTGTCCTCTGACCTCCACAAATACTTTATATCCAAGAAACACAAAACATAATAGTGTTAAGTTTCACCATGTAAGTAAAATTCCAGCATCCTAACTCTATATGTTGTCTATAAATATAAACATTATTTTTTTGACTTAAGATGTAAATTACCTTTAATTAAACTAATACCTTAACAAAAGAATGGAGACAATTTTTACAAATATCAAACCTTAAAATTTAATGTTACTGGGTCCACATTCGAGATATTAAAAAGTATTTAATAAATTTATACTTCATACATTATGCAGTATAAAAAAATGTACACTAAACAAAAAAACTAACCATCCCCACAAAAACAAATCAAAATTCCAACCAAAACCAAAAAAGATATTTTTGAATCAAGCTGCAAAGCTGGACACATTTCTGTGGTTAAGAGAGCTTGTTTCTCTAGCAAAGGACCTGAGTTTGGTTCATAACACCCATACTGGGAATGTCACAATCACCTGTTAATTCCAGGTATTCCATGGGATCCAAAGTCCTCCTCTTTAGGACTCCACAGGCACCTGCATGCACATGGTGCATATACATACAGAACACAAACACACAATACATGTACGTGTGTATACATATGTACATTTATATACAGACACATATGAGGTGTGGAGTGTAGAATAGAGTATGGCCAAACCTTGAGGATACCAGTTATGTGTATCCCACCACTCAAGTTAGAGGATTAGAGTTAAGGCCAACCTCTGCAATGTAGTGAATACATAGGTAGTTTTGAGTCACATTTGGATTTGGTTTGGGAATAAATATATTTATGTAACAAACAACAATCCTAAAACCAAGGGCTGGAAAGATGGCTCAAGTATCAGTGGAGATAGTAAGATTAGAAATTCAAGGTCAACCTTAGCTAACTCATCTCAAGGTGGAGATAAATGAGAGCCAGTCCCAGAGGCGGGAGGGGGAGAGGGAGAAAAGTTAAGGTAAGGGACATAAAGTGTTCTAAATTTAAGATCGTTTTATGTTGTGTATGGCTTTAAATCCCAGCAGCACTCAGGAAGCAGAGGCAGATGAATCTCTTAGTTTAAGGCCCGCATGGTCTACAGAGGGAGTTCCAGGATAGCCAGGGCTACATAGAAAAACCCTGTCTGGAAAAGCCATAAGCCAATCAAACAAACCAAAAGATCTTTTTATTTCCTGGGTGTTTGTACTAAGGAGGTGCATGTGCACCACAGCACTCACATAAAGGTCAGAGGACAACTTTGTGGAGTTTATCCTTCCTTCCTTTACTTGGGTTCCAGGCATCAAAGTCAAGTCATGAAGTGGCACACTTTACTCAATGAGCCATTTCATTAGGCATAAGACCTATAACTCACAGTAAAAAAAGTCACATATGCCAGGCAGTGGTGGCACACGCTTTTAATCCTAGCACTCAGGAGGCAGAGACAGGTGTATTTCTGAGTTCGAGGCCAGCCTGGTCTACAGAGTGAGTTCCAGGACAGCCAGGGCTACACAGAGAAACCCTGTCTCAAAAAACTAAAAACCAAACCAAACAAAAACAAAACAAAAACACAAAACCAAAAAGGGAAAAGTACTATAAACCCTTTGTTTGGAAACAACATAAAAATTCAAAATCAGTAACAGCCAAAAGCACTGCAAACGACTAGAATGAGAAATAAGAATGGATGTGGACAAAGAGAATCGTTCTCATTTTAAGTCTTATTTATTTTGTAAAAGCCCATTACTCAGGGCCAACCCAAATATTTAAAAAAAAAAAAAAACCTTCTCCCAACAAAAGGAATTAGATTCCTCAAGATATAGCTAAACAATATGGCCGGCAAATGTGACCCTGGCATTCTGGTTAGTTTAGCTCCAAACCAGAAATGCAATCTAACCTCAAATTAAAACTAGTAATGGCAGCCGGGTGTGGTGGTGCACGCCTTTAATCCCAGCACTAGGGAGGCAGAGGCAGGCGGATTTCTGAGTTCGAGGCCAGCCTGGTCTACAAAGTGAGCTCCAGGACAGCCAGGGCAACACAGAGAAACCCTGTCTCGAAAAGCCAAAAAACAAAAACAAAACAAAACAAAACCTAGTAATGGCTTTCTAGTTAGGGGAAAAGAAAAATCACAGAAAGTTTACATTTTTGATGGGTAAGTTTGGGAGTTTTAGGTTGTGTGTGTATGTGTTGTTGTTGTTGCTGCTGCTGTTCATAAAAATTTTATTTTAGTGCTTTTCAGTCATGTGTATACGTGTATCTGTGTAGGGTTATATGTATGCAAGTGCAGGTGCCTACAGAGTTCAGAAGAGGGTATCAGATCCCTTGAAGCTAAAGTCGTAGGCGCTGGGAACCAAACTCATGTCTTCTGCAAGAGTAAAAAGCACTTTTAACCTTTGAGCCATCTCTGCAGCCTGTTTGTTTCAGAAATAGTGTTACTATTTTATAGCCTAGGTTGGTAAAGAACCTAACTCGGGCTAGCCTTGAATTTGTAACAATACTCTTACCTAAGCCTTTTGAGTGCTGAGCTTACAAATGTGCAATACTGTACCTGGTTAAAAAAGTGTGTGTATGCATGGGTGAATGTGTGTCTAAGGGGGTGTTCTCTCTCTCTCTCTCTCTCTCTCTCTCTCTCTCTCTCTCTCTCTCTCTCTCTCTCTCTCTCTC
>NC_034591.1:135919496-135928432 GCF_900095145.1 Mus pahari | reverse complement strand
CCCGGCTTTTTTTTTTTTTTTTTAATATAGTCTCTCTATGTAACTGGCCTCATATTGAGGTACATCTGCCTCTACCTCCCAAGTGACAGGATTAAAGTATGGACCATCACACCTACCCAAGAGAATTCTTTTTCATTCTTTCTTCCTTTGAAACAGGATTTCTGTGTAGCCCTGGCTGTCCTCAAACTCAGAGATCCATCTGCCTCTACATCCCAAGTGCTGGGATTAAAAGGAAGCATCACCATCACTGGGCCAAAACAGAATTCTTAAAAGAAACTTTTAGGGGCTAGAGATAGCTCAATGATTATGATTAATTGCCATGCAACCATGAGGATCTAAGTTTGCTCCTAGTACCCAAGTAACAAGCTAGGCATGCTCTCATGTGTACTTATGCTCCTGATGCTGTGGAGAGCAGAGACAGGAGGATTGCTAGGGCTTGCTGGCTTCTAGCCTAGTGGAAAAACCTAAGTTCAGGTTCAAGAACTTAAGTTTTCAAGACTCTTCCTCAAAGAAGTGGATCTCAACCTTCTTAATACTGCAATCCTTTAATACATTTCCTCATGTTGTGTGACTCCCAACCATAAGATTATTTCATTGCTACCTCATAACTAATTTTTCTACTGTTATATAAGCTGTAATGTAAATATGGTATATACGATATCTGAAGTGCAATCCCTGTGGGGATGAGACTCACAAGGTTGAGAACTATTGGAGTAAGGCAGAGTGATAGAAAGGGATACTCAATGCCCGACTTAGGATTCCAAATTTACAAGGGTACACACATGCATGCACTAGAAATTTTAGGGGCCAGGCATGCTTTTGTATGGCTATTTAAGTCTGATGGCTAAGGACATAGTTCAGTGGGTAAATAGGTTTGCCACATGTGACAATTAGTATTCTCTGTCAACATGATCTAGAATCACTTGGAAGGTAGGTGTGGCTGTGCCCATGATGGACTCTCATTAAAGTTAACTAATATGGGAAAACCATTTCCTCGGGAGAACCTGCATTATATAAAATGCAAAAAGGGAACTGGGAACAAGCATTTATTGCATTGCTCTTGATTGTTGATACAGTTCAATTAAACTTCCCTCATGTTCCTTAATTGTGACTTCCCCACTATAATAACACATGAACCTACAATTATGTGCCTTTATCCTTGAAGTGGCTTTGCCAAAGTAAAGCAAGTGTAAGAACCTGAATTCAAATTCTCAGAACACATGCAAACCTGAGCAAGGTATTGAGTATAATTTCAATGTTCCTATGGTATGATGAGGAGACAAAGAAACTTGACTGGCTAGCCTAGTATACACAGTAGAGAACATCAAGTGGTAGATCCTTCAAGGTGGAAGATGAAGATCAACACCCAAGGTTGTCCTCTGACCTCCATATACACACATGCTACATGTATATACAAACACAAAGTCTAAGGCAAGATTGATTAATAGATAAATGGAGTTAGTATGGTGGCACACACCTGTAATTGAAACACTCAAGGAAGCAATAGCAGGAGGATCACATCATGGTCCAGGGCATCCAGGGACATAAAGCAAAATCTTGTCTCAAAAAAACCAAAAATCAAACAAAAAGGGGGATGGTGGTGATGGTGGGTCCTGGGGAGATGATTCCATTGTTAAAGTGGCTATCAAAAACATAAAGACCTGGGAGCTGGTGAGATGGCTCAGTGGTTAAGAGCGCTGACTGTTCTTCCAAAGGTCCTGAGTTCAAATCCCAACAACCACATGGTGGCTCACAACCATCCGTAATGAAATCTGATGCCCTCTTCTGGAGTGTCTGAAGACAGCTACAGTGTACTTACATATAATAAATAAATAATTAAATAATTAAAGAAAAAACAAAACGTAAAGACCTGAGTTCAATTCCTATCACCCACTTTAAAAGCTGGATACAGTGGCCTGTTCTTGTAATCCCAGGTTGGTGGATAATAAAAGATCCATGGAGACAGATGACCAGTGAACTCCAGGCCTTGGCCTCCATACACACATATAAAAAATAAAGTATAAATAGACATAACCAAGATTGTTTAAAAAAAAGTTAATAAGCTGGAGAGATGGCTTAGCAATTAAAAGTACTGGTTGTTCGTCCAGAGCGTACATTTTTCTGTTTGTTTGTCTGTTTTGAGACAGGGTGTCTCACTATGTAGTCCTAAGTTGGCCCAGAATCACAGAGACCCATCTGCTTCTGCCTCTCGTGTGCTGGGGACTAAAGTATGGACAGCACACTGAGCTACATATTTTCTAACACAGTAAAAATCTGTGGCTGCTGTGACTTTTGAATTAAGACACTTTTATTATTTTTGAATTTTCAGTGTTATTAGTTTCAAATGCCCAGCACACACATGGTATAACTCTAGTTGCATCTGTAACTGACAGCATCTGACACTTTCTTCTGATTTCCATGAACAGCACAATACAGTATACAGACACACATGCAGACGAAACACCAATGCATATAAAATAAAGATAAATCTTTCTAAATAATCAAGTAAATAAAAATATGACCCAGGGATATGGCTCAATAGCAAAGGGCTTGCCTAGCAGTGTAAAAAATTAAAGTATTTTTTTGACTATATTGAAATATCTGCTGGGCATGGTGGCTCAGGCCTCTGAGAGGCAGAGCCTGGCAAGTCTTTGAATTCGAGGTCAGCCTATCTGGTCTACAAAGCAAGTACTAGATAGTCCAGCTATTACACAGAAAAGATTATTTAAAATTCTTAATTTCATGAATCATGAACCTCTGTTCAATTTCCTCATGAGAGGACCTGGTACAAAGCAAGAACTACTACCTACCACTGGGCTGTATCTCAACATTCTGCTCAACTTCTAAGACAAGTCTTAGCCTCACCTTGCTTAAAGCATACAAATCCAGGATTTTTCTCTCCACCACGGGGATCTTCAATGTAGATCCTTGAAGTTCCCAAAATTTTGCCAGTTGATCCAAGAAGTCCAATCTTACTCTAGTCATTGCCTAAAATCATTAAAATACAGAAATCAAAAAACACAGAGCTGGAGATAAAGCAGGGAGATTGTGATAGATGATTCTGAGTGTTGAATTCTGTTGGCTGAGTGTTAGGGTATCTAAAAAGATTTAATAAACTGAGTCTTAGCAGGCTTAGAAACAAAAAACAGCAAAAGAAATGGAGTTTCTACTAGGTAAGCACAATCATAAGTGTGAATAACGGTAGAGTATATCAATTCATAACATTTCAATACCTTACTGACCAACAAAAGCCCAACAACATTTTGCTATCTTTGCTTCCAACCCAGAAAAAAGTATCTGTGCCTAAATTACCCCCACCTCAACTCCACCTTCTTCCCCATCACCCTGTCTATAAAGTTATGCTTTTTAAAAAAGTTCTTTGCTAGATGTTAAAAGAAAGCCTCAGCTGGGCAGTGATAGCACACTTTTAATCCCAGCACTCTGGAGACAGAGGCAGGTAGATCTCTGGGTTCAAGTCCAACCTGGTTTAAACCATGTCTCAAAAAAAAAAAAAAAAAAAAAGACAAGTGAAAAAAAAAAAAAAAAGTTTCTCCTTCCATTTAAGGTCTGTTATGTTCTTGGTTGTTTGTGGATTTTCAATCTGTATAGGTGTAGTATGCCTACAGATACNAAAAAAAAAAAAAAAAAAAAAGTTTCTCCTTCCATTTAAGGTCTGTTATGTTCTTGGTTGTTTGTGGATTTTCAATCTGTATAGGTGTAGTATGCCTACAGATACTAGAAGAGGGCATCTGATCCCCCTAGAACTGGAGTTTCAGAGGTGGTAAAACACCAGGTGGATGCTGGGATTCCAACCCAGGGCCTCAGAAAGAACTGTTGAGTCATCTTTCCAGCCACTGTCATGCTATCTTAAATGTAATTCTGTTTCTTTCCAATGCTCTCCTACTGAAAGGTACAATTCTATGAGCCCTTTCTCCTAATAAACTTCATTTCCAAAGAGTAATTATTTGTCAGCTTCTCTACTGAACCAACCACTGCTTACTCCATTTATTAATCTAACAATATGAAAATATTACAATGAAATCCATTATTTTGTATGCTATCTAACATACATATAATTAGGGGAAAAAATTCCAAGTTTGGAGCTGGGCACCATAGCAAGAGCCTTTTGTAACCCCAGTACACCCAGGAGGCTGAGACAGGAGAACTACCATGAGTTCAAACCTAGCCTAGGTTAAGTAGTAAACTCCAAACCAGACCACATATTAGCTACAAAGAAAGACTGACTCAAGAAGGTGGGGGCTGGGCAGTGATGGTGCATGCCTTTAATCCTAGCACTTGGGGGGCAGAGGCAGGTAGATATCTGAGTTCAACGCCAGCTTGGTCTACAGAGTGAGTTCCAGGACAGCCAGGGCTATACAGAGAAACCCTGTCTCAAAGAAAAGAAAATTTAAAAAAAAAAAAAAAAAAAAGAAGCTGGGAAGGTGGAAAAGAGGGCTGGGGAAGTAGCTCAACTAACTGGTGGAGCACTTGCCTAGCTTCTTGAAGCCCAGAATTCTATTCCTAGCATCATATAAACTGGGCATGATGATGCACACCTGTGATTCCAACACACAGAAGATCAGGGGATCCAGGGAGTCATTGATTATACATCAAGTTAATTGACATCTTGGACCACATGAGACTCTGCTTTTAAAAAAGAAAAGAAGGAAAGAAGGAAAGAAGAAAGAGAGGGAGCAAGGGATTTCCACTCTTTTAAAGCTAAGCATTAGAATTTCCACTAAGAAAATATGTTTAAAAAAAAAAAAAGTTTTCTGTTATCCCATTGAGTGAAGAAGCAAAGAAAAAAAAGTAGTAACTACTTAAAACACTCTTAAAAGACACTTCTCAAATATCAAGTAACCATCATTCATTAAATTCCAGTTAGCACAAACTCTGGGTCCTGGTTAAAGCTTTTCAAAGTTCTCTATCTAAAATCCTAAGGTAATTAATAAAAGTAAATTAAGTTTTAGCAAAAAATAAAATAAAATCCTGAGGTAAGCCATCAGGAGGCTGGAGCCATATAAACCCGTGACAGAGCATTTGCTTATTCTGTGCGAAGCCCTGAGTCCCAAACACCACCAACACTAAGAAAAAGAAAAGGGAGAAAGCAGAAATACTGGTCTAATACTCACCTCAAGTTCATTCAGGCGCTGGACTCTAGGAGTGAAACGGAAGGTTTTTACTTCACAGGCAAATGGAGGTTGCCAATCCTAAATAGAAAGAATTATTCTGGTCATTTAGCATAGAGCTGCCACAAATCATAGCATATATAAGTCTTCACTATAGAGACAAAAAAAAAAAAGCAATGTTCTTATTATTACATTTTAATATTACTTGGAAAAACAATTCTTATCCCACGATATACAGTTATACTCTCCAAGGTTATCCAGGAAGAACACAATGAGCTTGTCAAATGCAAAACAGTGTCAACTAAACATACAAGTTTACCAAGTAAAACTTAAAAAGAACAAACAAAATCCACTGACTGAGTATGGCACATGGCTGTAATCCTAGACCTCTTAAGTAGAGGCAGGAGGCTTAAGAGTTCCAAATCAGCCTAGGTTACACAGCTTGACCATCTAAACAACAAGGACAAAAGTCATCTGGGTGCCTGCTAGGGAAGAGAACCGTATAACCAAATAACGTCTGCAGCCACACTTTGGTTCTACTTAACGAGGCACAGGGATCTCATCTAAACAACATCCAGTTGATGCTGGTGCTCATTTTTCAGCAACATTTGGACAAGGTTTTTCTCCCATGTTAGTGAAGATGGAAGCCTGGGCCTTGCAGCACTCTCCCACACCAACAACATTATTTGGAAAGCACCTAATATATTTTGAGGAAAAAAAAAAAAAACCTTTGACCTTGAACATATCACTTAACATCCTAGGGAATTAATTCCACTCATTACCTGGTATCATTTGCTTTCCTAACCTTAGAAAGTGAGGGTAATTAACCAGTTTATAGGCAAACTTGATTATTTACAGTACAGTTTGGGAATCTTTGTCCCTTACTTTCTTATTTCTTTTCATTGTTCCAACCTACATTTTTTTTATTTTATTTACATTTCAAATGCTATCCCGAAAGTTCCCTATACCCCCCCCCACTTTATTTCTTACATCTAGAGATTTCAACGTTTTCTTCCATCCCCATTTATTGGTCAATTCTTTCTAAACCTCCACATTTAAAAACAACAACAACAACAACAACAACTAATTAATGCTCTTTATCTTCCTCAAGGATGCCTCCTTGCAGTAATAATTAGCGTGGGGGTTCAAGTCTGGTGACATCACCCTGTAGACAACCTGAGTTCGGATTACATTTTAAGAAACCCGAGTAGTGGCCTGCAAAGGCTTGATAAACTGAACATTAGCAGGCTTGGACACAGAAACGGTCGACAGAAGTGGGGTTTTTTTAACACGCAAACAGAAAGATGGTGCATGAGCTGATGCCGGGACACTTTAAACGCCTAGGAAGGGCCTGAAGCCTTTTGTTATCCTTCCCTCCAATCCACACTACAATATCCGTGCCCAAATAAGTTCTGGAAGGAAGAGGTCCCAGAGACACCTCTGTCTGTCTTTTGAAGGGGGACCTGAGAAGCTGGTGAGATGGCTCAGTCGTCAGGCCCAAGTCTGACAATCTTGAGTTCGAGCCCGGAGACCCACAACCCCCACCACGCAGGAAGAGAATCGACTCCTACAAAATGTCCTCTGACCCCTCCGCGAGTACACACATACATACATACATACACAGACACACACACGCGCGCGCGCGCGCGATCAAATGAAATGTCAAAGTGGACGTGAAACCGCGTTCAGAAACCAGGGCATAAACATCCTCAAAAGTGGCCTCGGGACACCAAGAGACGAGGGAGGGACCCCCGGAGAGCACGGAGGACCCCGACGAGCAAAGTCACGGCGAGGAGGAGAAGGATCGTCCCCCGCCCCAGCACGGCCCCCGTCCCCGCCCTCGGGCAGCGCTACCTTGGGTGGCCGGATTTTGCAGATGCCCGTTTTCTCCGCCAAGGGCCGGATGCGGCCGATGAAACTCAGCGGGTCTGTGAACTCCTCCCAACTGGGCTCGAAGACCGGGCACTCGGGCGGCGGCACGAACTCCGCCGCGTAGCCCCCCGGGCCCACGGCCGCCATGGTCGGAAAAAAAATCAAAAATAAATTTTAAAAAAAGCCAGAGGGGAGCCTGAGGTGCGCAAGCGGGGAGAGGCTTGGCTGACGGCCACCAAGCCCTCTCACGTCCCCTCACAGGGCCCGCAGCGCATCTTCTCAGGACCAGAACCAGTCCTCTCGGGAGCGCCGGCCGCTCTCCCTCCGCTCGTTTGTTATTGTTTCCTTCAGGGCTTTTCCTCTCAGGGCCGGGACGCTCCCGGAAGTTAACGTGCCGCTAAATCAGTCCGCCACCGCAGGAAACAAAATCCCACCGCCGCCACGTCTAGTCGGGTCTTCTATCCTCGCTCCCTTCCATGACGGCCAGGGGAGCTTTTTTGGGTTTTTCGCTTTTGTTTGTTTGTTTGCTTGTTTGTTTTCTCTCTGCTTGCCCGTCAAAGTTCGGCGCCCTCCGTCCACCCCGGGTGCGCGGCCCCGCAAGGCTCCGCGACCTCTCCTCGAGGAGAGGCGAGGGAGAAGCTGCCCCGCAAGGTGGAACGCGCGCTTCCGGCGCGCGGAGGAATGTGTAATGCCTCGGAGAGCAGAGGGACTGCTTCCGGTGAGAGGCTTCCGGTTCCTCTTTGTGTCGCGGGGATGCGAACGCAAGGTGGGCCCCGCCGTGGCTGGTCGGCTGGGTTGGTTCGTTCTCCGAGACCTGTTTTTTAACACACTTGTCTAGGTTTGGACAAGTGACTAACCCTTGGCCGAGTTTCCGCGTCTCTCTTTCCTTCTTTCGAATGCTAGTCTTGTACGAGTCCTTCATACGGGTCCCTTGCTACTCCGCGACCAATGGGTTTCAGCCCGATTCCGTCATCACATGGGCCGGCTCTAGCCATCAGCAGCGACTTGCTTTTTCTCACGACATGGGGAACCTTAGAGTGCCTGGCCTTGCTAGTCTAGCTGTTGGCAGTCATCCCGAAACCTTATTTGAGAAGCAGGACCCGAAAACGCTTGCTTCGCTAACCCTTTTTCGGTTTGCTGTGAAACTGGTCACCTTGTCAGAAACCTCTACGTGGAAGGCCGAGCGTAGTTGCGCACGCATAGAGTTCCAGTCATCAACGGCTGTTTAGGGGAGATTTAAAAAAAAGAAAATAATTTTTTTAAAAAGCCACGTTTCTGGTATAGGCTCCTGCAATTCCTTTATGCGTCTAAGCCTGCCTACAAGGTTTAAGGCAAGAACCGGCTCCAAGTTACCCTGTGCCCTCCACATCCATATGCCCACCGTAAAGGTAGATGGTTTAGGGGCAACTCGAGCTGCATATGAATCTGAGGCCTAATTAGGCTATCGGAGACCTTGTCTGAAATAAGGAAAATCCCTGTGTGGTGTCTCAGGACTATGAACTCAATTCTGGGGAAGGAGATGTAGAAAGAGCACCATAAGGCCACATGGTACACGCAGGTCATGAATACGGAAGGGCCAGAACAGTGGCTCAGCTGTGAAGAGCACTTGCCACCAAGCCTGAAATCATAAGTTTGATTCCTGGAACCTCATGGTTAAAGGAGAGAAGTGAAAGCTGACCTCACCTTTACACCAGGTCCACATACATTCATCTACAAAAATCACACATTAAGTCAACAAAGGCGGGGGTGGGGGTGGGAAGCTACCAGGTAAAACGCTGTCTCATAAATAAATAAATAAGCCGGGCGTGGTGGCGCACGCCTTTAATCCCAGCACAGGAGGCAGAGGCAGGTGGATTTCTGAGTTCGAGGACAGCCTGGTCTACAAAGTGAGTTCCAGGACAGCCAGGACTATACAGAGAAACCCTGTCTCGAAAA
>NC_034591.1:135915795-135919456 GCF_900095145.1 Mus pahari | reverse complement strand
TTCTATTCTGCTAGTCAGGATCAGGAATGTAAGGAAATGGACTCAGGCTAGTTTGATCAATTACTTTCTGTACTAGAAATTGAACCCAAGCCCTTTATATTTCTATGTATATGTGTCTTTATCTGTATCTATATGTGAGCCTCCCATTTCTAAAAAAAAAAAAAAAAAAAAAAAAAGGAAAAAATGGACACAGGAAGGTATGATGAATTACATACAATTACTAAAATAATTTATAACAAGACTTAGGTCATTTAGCATTTAATCTGAAAAAAAAACTATGCACATCAAATGAGAAATAGTAAAACTCAAAAGACTTTTGAATTTTTGTGTTTGTTTTTCAAGACAGGGTTTCTCTATAGAGCCTTGGCTGTCCCGGAACTCTGCAGATCAGGCTGGCCTCGAACTCCCAGAGGTACCCCTGCCTCTACCTCCCAAGTGCTGGAAGCAAAGGTGTGCACGACTATTACCTGTGATACTCATCAAAAAAAAAAAAAACAAAACAAAACAAAAAAAAACTTGTTACATATGCAATCAAAATATATTGTTATTTGGCTGGGGATGGAAACTGAAGCATCACAACTCCAAGGTCATCCTCAGCTATCTGTGTCGAGGCTGCCCTGGGATTTAAAAAATGGCAACAAAAGAAGCAACTTTTAAGGAAAAATAACTTCATTTCAAGTAAACTGAGGAAAATACATTCCAAGTAGCAGATATTTATCTGGAACTTATCAGTGTTAGAGTAGAAGGAAATTAGTACCTAAGTCTGGTAATTATTGGCAAGGCTATGAAATATAGCCTCTGATGTATTTCATTTTACTCATAAATTTATTTTTTAATATTATAAAGCCTCACATCAGAGTAACAGGAGTGGGTGAATCTCATTGAGTGAAAAATGTTAAAAAATACAGAATTTCTGCCGGGTGTGGTGGTGCACACCTTTAATCCCAGCACTAGGGAGGCAGAGGCAGGCGGATTTCTGAGTTTGAGGCCAGCCTGGTCTACAGAGTGAGAGCTCTGTGGCACAGAGCACGTGTGAAAATCAACCTGCTGGAACCCACAGGAGCTGACTGAAGCCATCAGACTTGTCAGCAAGTGCCTTCGTTGGCTTAGCCATCTCAGCGACCCCTTTATCTTTTGTTTAAAACTTAATTTTGATACAGGGTCTCAGTAAGTTGCCTTGCGTGCTATCATTGAACTGAATTCTCCTTCCTTAGTTTCTACACCTAGTTAGTCCTCAAACATTTTGTTAACAGCCCATTGTAGCTGGCTGGTGAAGGCCTTTAATATATTAGCACTTGGAAAGCAGAGGCAGGCAGATGTCTGAGTTCATTGACAGCCTAGTCTAAAAAGTGAGTTCCAGGACAGCAGGCTACATAGGAAAACACTGCAACAAAAAGACCATTATAGGGGATAGAGAAATGGCTCTATCCCCTCACTAGCCAGTAAGTAGCATTTGCTGCTCTTGCAGAAGACCTGAGTTCAGATCATATCATCCACGCTGAGTGGCTCACATCTGTCTGTAACCAGAGCTCCAGGAGATCTAATGCTCTCTTTAAACTTAAGAGGGCATATACACGTGCAGCATATACACACATGTATACATTTTTTAAAGATTTGTTTATTATTATATGTAAATACACTGTAGCTGACTTTAGACACACCAAAAGAGGGCATCAGATCTCATTATGGATGGTTGTGGGCCATCATGTGGGTGCTGGGATTTGAACTCAGGACCTTCAGAAGAACAGTCAGTGCTCTTACCCACTGAGCCATCTCACTAGCCCCCTGATGTATACAGTTTAAAGATCTCACTGCAGGAGAGCTATAGCTGGTAGTCTGACCTCACTGTAGTTTAGCCGTACCTGGTAGTCTGGCATTCAAGGTCATCCTCTGCTACTTACTAAGTTCAAGATCAGCTTGGGCTACATGAGAGCTTGTCTCAAGTCAAAATAACATGTATACATTTTAAAGTTACTGAAAGATCCAAAGAACTTTTACTTATATAGATTACATATTTGTATATTTATATTTTTCATATAGTAGTAATTAAAGCCAATAAACTTAGCATGGCAGATATCCCATAATTCCAGCAGAGCAACACCTAAGACATGAGAATCAAGGGTTTAAGACCAGCCTGAAATACATAGTGAGTTTAAGATTCCTCCTCCTCCTATTCCTCCTCCTTTTTAAAAATTGGAAATGTGGTTAAGAGCACTGGCTGCTCTTCCAGAGGTTCTGAGTTCAATTCCTAGCAACCACATGGTGGCTCACAACCATCTGTAAGGAGATCTGTAATGGGATCTGTAATGGGATCCAATGCCCTCTTCTGGTATGTGTGAAGACAGCAACAATGTACTCATATACATTAAATAAAAAAAAACATAAGATTCATCTAAAAAAATTGGAAATATATAGGAGTGAGTGAATCATGCTTTAAAATTAGAATTTATGCTATAATTTATACTATAATACTAAAATTTTAGATTTACTTTGTTTATGAGTGTTTTGTCTGCAGGTATGTGTGTGCCTAGTACCCAAGGAGGCCAAAAGACTGGGACTTGTCTCCAGTCAAGGGATTACATATCCAAATGCTATGTCTAGCCAGTCTCACTTAAGCATCAGGAGGACATATGAAGAGCTGAGGGTGGTGGCTCATGCCTTTAAACCCAACACTAGTTGGGGAATCCTGTCTCAGCAACAAAAGAGGATGTATAAAAGGAATTTAAGGAAGAGTCAATTTTGCAATGCATGGTAGCATTGGCTTAAAATTTGGAAAGCTTGAAAATTGAAGCTTTCATGCCTATGGCTCACTTATCAGTGTACACGATTTTTTCAATGTGATATTTCAAATAACATTGGTTTCCCATTCGTGTCATAGGAAAGGATAAGGAGAAAGTTTATAGTTTTTCCTTCTTTGTTATTCTATTTTGGTTAGTCCCTGGAAAATTCTTGGAGTCAGGTTTGGGTGAGGAGTATAGTTCAGTGGTAGAATACTTGTTCACCATTAAGTAACCATGATTCCTGAAGGCTGAGTTCAGTCCCAGGTTGTTTCCAAGGAATGAGCCAACAAGCAAATAGCCATTAAACTGTGTTTGGGATCAGAGGTGATGAGCTATACCTCTCTGTTTGTGTGTTTGTTTTGTTTAAGGGTTTCTCTGTGTAGTTCTGCCCTAGAACTAACTTGCTGTGTAGACCGGGCTGGCTGCCCCTGCCTCCCACACACTGGGCTTATGCCTGAGTCCCAGAATTTGAGGGGCAGATGCAGGAGGATCTCTGAGTCCTCTACACAGCAATATCCAAGCTAAACTGGATACATAGTGAGACTCTTTCTCAAAAAAACCAGAAACAACACACACACAGAGTCACACACACACACACACACACACACACACACACACACACACACACACACACAAAAGCATTTGTTGCTCTTGCAGAGAGTCCTGATTTGGTTCCTCACACCCATATGATGGCTCACAACCAACCCTAACTCTTTAATTACATCTAAGCTAAGACAAGTCCCTCTCCCTCTCCCTCTCCTCCCTCTCCCACCCTCTTCCTCTCCCTCTCTCCCTCCCCCTCCCCTCCATTCCTCTCCCTCTCTCCCTCTCTCCCTCCCCCTCCCCTCGCCCCTCTCTGCCTTTCGGTTTTCTCTTTTTGA
>NC_034591.1:135899258-135915684 GCF_900095145.1 Mus pahari | reverse complement strand
CCCTCTCTCTCTCTCTCTCTCTCTCTCTCTCTCTCCCTCTCTCCCCCCGCCCCCCCCCGCCCCTCTCTGCCTTTCGGTTTTCTCTTTTTGAGTCAGGGCTTTAGGTAACCCAGGCTTCTAAATTGCTATTTGGCCGAGGATGACCTTAAACTCCCTATCCTCTTTATGTCCCTTCCCAGGTATTGGTATTACAGGCTTTTACAACTCCGTAGGATTTGTAGAACTTTTCTTAGACTCACTTGAAACAAACTAAAGGCTCACTTGAAACAAATGTGTATTGAACTCTCCCAGGAGTTATTGTTATCTGCTCGTGATTATGTATGTCATTTATGCGACAGGTTTCATTAAAGGAAAATAGTTAAGTGAGTTTAGACTGAGTTGTCAAAACGTATGCGTTCTAACAGCCAAGGGATACTTACCTCCCCCCTCCACCCCAACACACACTTTCTGTCTTCGCGCAATGCTGTGCGCAGAAGAGAAACTACACTTCCCAGGAACCTCTGTCAGTGAGGCGCAAGGCAAGATGGGAAATACTGCTGGCTGAACAACCGTCCTATTGGTGTGCAACCTAAGAGGCCGCCTGAGCTCGTGAGCGATTGGTAGGATTTTGTAGACGTTCGCTGATTTGAGTTGTTTTTCGGTTGTGTTGTTGGACGCCGGGGGTTAGCACTTGGTGAGTGTGGATTTCAGGGAAAGGGTTTTAGGACAGAGGTTGGGGAGTAAATATGGTGGGATAAAAGCCTTCGTAATCAGTGCGGAAGGGAGCTACAGGGGACTAAACCTAGGACCAGTCAAGGAAAGATTGTCTGTAAAAAGAGAAGTTTACAGGACTTGGAGAGCTGTAAGATTGACTGAGCTAAGATCTAGTCAAGAACTGTATGAACTTGCAAGAGAACAGGATCCAGACGTCCTGAGATGGACGGAGTGCCGTCTTCGTCTTCCATTTGCTTAAGTTTCGATTTCCTCGTTTGAAAAATAAGGGATAATAAAAAAATACTTCAGAAAGCCGGGCGTGGTGGCGCACGCCTTTAATCCCAGCACTTGGGAGGCAGAGGCAGGTGGATTTCTGAGTTCGAGGCCAGCCTGGTCTACAGAATGAGTTCCAGGACAGCCACAGAAAAACCTGTCTCGAAAAACCAAAAAACCAAAAAACAAACAAACAAACAAAAACCTTCAGAAAGTGGTTATGCGGGCAAATACGACTTTTGGGGGACGGGATTTTGGCCAATATGTAGTGTTTGCTTAGCATGCCTGTGCCCTCAATTCGATCTCTTACAGCTACAGAACAGAAACCCATTACCTTTTATATAAACAGAGGCATTCCTGACTTGGAAGGTAGTATTAAGATGGCTTCTGTCTGCCTGGAAGATAGGTTATTGTAGTAAAACTGCAAATACAGGCACTTTCCATTAAGGGGGAAAAAAAAACTTTAAAATTTTTTTAATTATTAGTTTTTGCTTTTTGAGTCGGGAATCTTACTCTGCAGCCCACGTGGGCTTGCAGTTCACTATATGTACCAGACTGGTCTCAAAGTCTGGCAGTATACTCTTGTCTCAGTCTTCCAAGCGCTGGGAGTACAAGTACACAATCATTTTATGGATTTTCTGTTGTTTATTTGAGACAAGACCTTGCTCTGTTCCCGGCTTGCCTGGAACTCAACTCTGTACCCTAGGCTGCCCTCAATTTTGGGTGAATTTCCCAGTGCTAGCTTTTAATGACAGAAGCCACTACAATTGGCTTTCTAGATCGTCTTGAATGGAAATACTCAAGAAAGAGATGAAGGAAATAGTATTTGAGATGAATTTTACATGTAGAATACACTTGATTAAGTGAATTTACTAGAGTTGTGGAAGGAGTTGTAATTAAACTGCCAGAAAGCTCATGATCAAAGGCATAGAACCAAGAACATTATGTGCCTCTGGCATGGTGTATAAGCTTTTAATCCCAGTGCTCAGGAGCCAGAGGCAGGCGATCTCTGTAAGTTCTAGACCAGCCTGGCTTACATAGTTCCAAGCCAGCCATAGTGAGATCCTGTCTCAAAAACAAACGAAAAACATTTTATAGAAACAGGATAAGCCAGGCGTGGTGGCACATGCCTTTAATCCCAGCACTTGGGAGGCAGAGGCAGGCAGATTTCTGAGTTCCAGGCCAGCCTGGTCTACAGAGTGAGTTCCAGGACAGCCAGGGCTATACAGAGAAACCCTGTCTCAAAAAACAAAAAACAAAACAAAAACCAACATTTATCTAGGGAAAGAGATAAAAATAAGTCAGGGGATAGAGGTTAGGCTCTAAAATAGAAAGTTTTGAATTCTAGGCTTTATTTAATGTTCGTGTCTGTAAGTAGCCACTGGTCAGCTTGTGATTTTTTTCTTTCGTTTGTTTGTTTTGGTTTTTTGGAACAAGGTATCTATTACTATATAATGCTGGTTGTCCTGGAACTCAGGGTGGATGTGAGACTCAAGAAAAGAGTGGCCTAATCTTTCTCTTAAATCATTAGACAGGGGCTAGAGAGATGGTTCAAGTGCTTAAGAACACAGGCAGCTCTTTCATGGAACCTGGGTTTGATTCCCAGCACCCACATGGCAGTCACAATAGGCATACATCTAGTGCACAGACACACATGCAGGGAAAATACCCATACACATAAAATAATATTTTAAAAAAATTATTACAGCCAACAGTATAAAAACAGTATAAGACGGCTCAGCAGGTTGAGGTGACAACTTGAGGCTGACCCTCCTGGAGATACCAGGGAGTAGGGAGAAAAAGCTGACTCTTTAGATATATACACATGTGCACATACATACATATATATACCCCACACACACACTCAAATACACACACATATTCTTAAAAAACCAAGATGATCTTTCTTCCTCAGTTACATGTTGTCAGTTGAGATGGAAATTATAATCATACAGAATTTTTTTCTTCTATTTAAATAAAGTATATATTTTTTAATTTTTGTTTTGTTTTCCTGGTGCTAGAGGATTAGAACCCTGGGCCTCACATATCCTGGGTAATCTTGTCAAAGATAAAAAGAGTAGAAAAAGCAAGTCAAATGAAGTACTTTTGGCTCTCTGTTCATTCTAAATTTGGCATAGCAGTCTACCTTAATTTCCATGGACTATGTTCCTTATTTTTAAAAGTTTTTTTAAATGTATTATTGTGTTTGTGTGAGTATGTAGAGGTCAGAGGACAACTTTATGGTTTTTTTTCCAGGGATTGTACTCAGGTTTCCAGGCTTCCTAAGCCATCTCTGCAGCCCCTCTTTTGTTGATTAGAAACTGGCTAGGTATAGTGATGTTAGCCTGCAGTTCAGGTGTAGGCAGGCTGAGACTGGCCGGTTCCAGGCAAGCCTAGACTACATAGCAAGATCCTGTAATAGAAACAGATTGAGGGGCTGGAGAGATGGCTCAGAGGTTAAGAGCACTGGCTGCTCTTCCAAAGGTCCTACATTCAAATCCCAGCAACCACATGGTGGCTTACAACCACTGAGGCCCTCTTCTGGCGCATCTGAAGACAGCTACAGTGTACTTACATATAATAAATAAATAAATCTTTAAAAAAAAAAAGAAACAGATTGAGTGAGCTTGAATGTACTAGGCATGATGCTAGCACGTACCTCTACGCACGGTGCCTTGATGTTGGGGGCAGGAAGATTATTAGTTCAGTGCCACTCTGGACTACATCCTATTAGGGTGTGGGTGGGGATATAGCGTAGTTGTTTGCTCAGTTTACACAAAACACTGAAGTTTGATCTGAAGAACTACATATATTATGTATGGTGGCACATTCATTCTGGAGTTGGAGGCAGAAGGATTACGGGTTCAGAGTCATTCTTAGATACATAGGGTGTTTAAGGCCATAAGTTACATGAAACCTTGTCAAAACAAACGAACAAACAAACAGCTGGGATGTGGTGGTTCGAGGCCAGCCTGGATTACAGAGTTAGTTCCAGGACAGTCAAGACTACACAAAGAAACCCAGTCTCAGGAAAACACAAAACCAAAAAAACGTATTTAGGGGTATAGCTCAGTGGTAAATAATTGCCTCATATGCATAAAAATAAGATAAATTCCCCCTCCCCCAATTTTTTTTTCTGAACTATAAGTTGGATAAGCAGTTATGAAAACACCCGTGTTGGTCTGAATGCCACACTCTCTTCAGGAGTCGAATATGATAACAGAGGGAACTGTGCTATATAGCCTATATTTACTTATTTTAACTCTTCCTGGCCCTCATTGTCATTTTGTGTATTTGATAGGTATGAATAAGACAGAATGAACTTTACTCCGACACATACACCCATCTACAGAAAGTAAGATATTTGCTTATTTATGAGTTGTTAATTACTCAATACTTCTGTAGGTTTTATCTAGTCAGTATAGGAGATAAGGGGGCAGCATACTTTTCTAAATCTCAATTCTCTGTTTTCATTCAGAATCTAGTTTTTTTGTGAGAGTGGTGTGTGTGTGTGTGTGTGTGTGTGTGTGTGTGTGTGTGTTTTGGATTTTTAAGACATTTTTCTCTGTGCAGCCCTGACAGTTCTGGAACTCACTCTATAGACCAGGTTGGCCCCAAGAGATCCATCTACCTGCCTCTGCCCCCTGAGTACTGGGATTAAAGGTTTGTGCCACCACCACCTGGCTCAGAATCTAGTTCTTAAAACAGCTTACCAATGGTGATGGCAAGTATCTTTAATCCCAGGAGGCAGAGGCAGGTCGATCTCTAAGTTTGAGGCCAGTCTGGTCAGCGTATTGAATTCTAAGACAGCAAGTGCTACATAGAGAGACTCTGTCTCAAACAAAACAAAACAAACAAACATGACCTCTCTTTGGAACTACCAGAACTCTTTCAGTGTGAATGGAGGAGCCCCAGTGCTTGGGGCTTGGGTCATAGGGAGTAACCAATGTAAGAGATGGATTTGCCGCACAGCCTTCACCCCTCCCAGCCGTATCTCCCCTCCTGCAGAGTGGAAGAATTACTCTTATTTTTTAATAACTTATTTATTTTGATGTTTTGCTTGCACGTATGTGTGTGTGAGGGTAATGGATCCTTTGAAACTGGAGTTACAGACACGTGTGAGCTGCCATGAGGTGCTGGGAATAGAGCCCGGGTCCTCTGGAAGAGCAGCAGTGCTCCCAACCTCTGAGCCAGCTCTCAAGTTCAAGTTGCTCTCATATTTTTTGGCCTCTTTTTCACTCTTTGAAGATAAGATCTTATTTCTGTCATGGGCTTTTGTGTCCGGTGCTAGGGATGTGCTGTGCTGGGGTGTTGGCCTTATGTGTGCCAAGCATGTACTCCTCTCTCGAGCTACAGGTCCAGTCCCTAAAAGCTGTCATAACTGAGGAAGTGTTAGCTTGCTGCTCTACTGATGCGATACGCTCCAGCTGGTAGTTTATTGCATGCACTTGGCTTACTAAGAGATGGACATGTGTCGGGCGTGGTGGCTCACGCCTTTAATCCCAACACTCAGGAGGCAGAGGCAGGCGGATTTCTGAGTTCAAGGCCATCCTGGTCTACAAAGTGAGTACCAGGACAGCCAGGACTATTCAGAGAAACCCTGTCTTGAAAAACCAAAAAAAAAAACCAAAAAAAAAAAACAAAAAAAAAAGAGATGGACATGTATATTATCCACATTCATTAGCTGTAACTGGCAATCTTGTGCAAAGTTTCTGCACTCTAATGTCTATTTTGTTATGGTATAATTTATTTATGTGCACAGATATTTTGCCTGCATATGTGTTTGTGCACCTTTTGCACAATTGATTGGATCCTCTGGAACTGGAATTACAGATGATGGTTATGAGGTACCATGTGGGTACTGGGAATTAAACGTGGGTCCTCTGGAAGAACAGCCAGTGCTCTTAACTGCTGAGCCATTTTTCTAGCCCCATATATCATAAATTCTAGAATGCCAAAATGGATTGGTTTTCTTTTCTTTTTTTTTTTTTTTAAAGATTTATTCATTTATTATATGTAAGTACACTGTAGCTGTCTTCAGACACACCAGAAGAGGGAATCCAATTTCATTGCAGATGGTTGTGAGCCACCATGTGGTTTCTGGGATTTGAACTCTGGACCTCCGGAAGAGCAATCAGTGCTCTAACCCGCTGAGCCATCTCTCCAGCCCGAATTGGTTTTCATAGGAGGACTTCTGCACTGTTTTTTTTTTTAATTTTTTAAATTTTTTTTACTTTTTTTATTTGATTGGTTCTTTTCTTAAGGGGGTGGTACTTGGTGTTTGGTTTTCCTTTAAGGCAATCACATTAAAGTCAGGCAGTGGTGGCACATGCCCCTTTAATCCCAGCACTTGGGAGGCAGAGGCAGGCGGATTTCTGAGTCTACAGAGTGCGTTCCAGGACAGCCAGGGCTACACAGAGAAACCCTGTCTCGATAAAAACAAACAAACAAAAAAGGCAGTCACACTATATGATTATATGTAGCCCTGGCTTGCCTAGAACTTGCTAAACATAGACCAGGTTAGCCTTGAACTCAGATATACCTGCCTCTGCCTTTGAGATAAAGGTGTGCACTACCACCACAGCTCACTGTTTGTTTTCTAGTTCTTACTGTGTTATCTTAAGCTCTTGATTATTATTTATTATTTTAATGGTGTATTATTGGAGGACACCTGTATGCCAGAAGAAGGCATCAGATCCTACCATAGATGATTATGAGCCACCGTGTGGTTGGTTGGAATTGAACTCAGGACCTTTGGAAGAGCAGAGGTCTTACTGCTGAGCCATCTCTCCAGCCCCCAAGTCACTTGACTATTAAGAACAAAGAAACTAAACATTTCCAGTCATCCCTCTTTTTCTTTTGTATTCTTAGGTTGGCCTGGAACTCAGTATAGCCAAGGGTGACCTTGGATTTCTGACTCACCTTCGCCTCCTGAGTACTGGGATACTTTTATATATATATGCCATCCTGTCCTAATATTTGCAGTTCAGTTTCAGAAGCTAGAGTTTAGCTAGCTTCTAGAAAGATATTGTTCCTGTTGCTATGTATCTATCGTATACTAAATTTTCTAATGAGTCCTATGTTCTTTCTTCTTTTCTTTTTTTTCTTTCTTTCTTTCTTTTTTTTTTTTTTTTAACAAAATCTCAATCATTTGATTTTACCAATGAAGGCTCGGGAACCAGATGCTAGGATAAAAGCCTTCTAGCCCAGAGAGGCAGAAAAAGCACTCAACTGACATCGCAGAAGCTGTCCCTTCTCTCACTACATTTCAAAAAAGCTCCTTCAAACTGAATCTGCCTCCCTTTTATTTCCTGAGTGTCTCTATCTGTCCTCCTGACTCCCTCTTAGTTTCTGGAGGTTTTTTTCCTTTTTTTGTTTTTTTTTGTTTTTTGTTTTTTTTGTTTTTTTGTTTTTTTTTTTGAGACAGGGTTTCTCTGTATAGCCCTGGCTGTCCTGGAACTCACTCTGTAGACCAGGCTGGCCTCGAACTCAGAAATCCACCTGCCTCTGCTTCACAAGTTCTGGGATTAAAGACATGCGCCACCACTGTTCAGCTCTGGGTTTTTCTTAATGATCCTAAATTCACTACCTGTCTACTGGTTGCTCTGCCTCTTGCCTTATGGTTGACTTTATTTAATCCTGTGTACAATATTTAAGCAAAAGGCTCTTGGATTAAAGGTATGATAAGGCTGAGCCATACCACAACTAAAAACAGGTTTTTACAGTAAATAGCATAGTCTCAGGGTTCACAGTGTGATCAAAGGTTCTCCAACAGTACTGTGTATCCATTTATATTGTTTTTAAATGTTATTTTTAATCTCTGGTGTTTATTTTAGATATGGTTTTTTGGTTTTTTTTGTTTTGTTTTGTTTTCGAGACAGGGTTTCTCTGTATAGCCCTGGCTATCCTGGAACTCACTTTGTAGACCAGGCTGGCCTCGAACTCAGAAATCTGCCTGCCTCTGCCTCCGGAGTGCTGCGATTAAAGGTGTGCACCACCACGCCCAGCTAGATATGGTTTTAAGCCATTAATACTTAGAAAACAATTCATACAAATTTTTACTAACTAGTTGGCTCAAACTTTCAATGCATATGAACTCTTAACACCACTAGATGTGGTTACTGATGACTGTAATCCCAGCATTTGGAAGATAGAGAGAGACAGGTCCATATTTGTGAGTGAGTTCAAAGCCAATCTGGTCTATACATCCAGGTCTAGACCAACCAGGGCTACATAGAAAGACTCTATATCAAAACAAAACACCCATAACACCCCTTTTATTTAAAAAGTTGTTTTACAAGTGTTTAGAGGATGTAATATATGCTGTTTAATTTCACATAGAGTATCAGTTGCCTCCAAACGTGGTGCTGGCTCTGGCTTTGGTGATACCAACAGGTGGAAGAAAATGGCAGACTCAGTGGAGTCAACACCCCTGCCTTCAGTGAAGGATCGCCTGGCTGTCCTTTGCCCTTCTCAGGAGCTTCTGGAGTATTATCAGAAGAAGATGTCTAACTGTGAGGCAGAGAATGAAGACCTGCTGAAGAAGCTAGAGCTCTACAGAGAAGCTTGCGAAGAGCAGGTGAGAGAGAGAGAGAGAGAACCCCCATGGATCCTGGAGCTCACTGCCCAAGCCTTGAGGAACTGCTGACACTGAGCTCTCAGTTTAAGGAGAGACCTGTCTCAAACAACAAGTTGGAGAAGCAATGGAGGAAGACACCCAGCATTAACTTCTGGGTCACACATGCACCTGTGAGCGCGAGCACACACAGAAAGAGAACAGGGGAGGCGTGTGACATTCTCAATGCTGATGCTGTTGACTGTGAAAGGAAACTTAAGGGCTTAGTCATCAGTGTTCGGCATCCCCAATCACACGAGTCCTGTAGCTTGTCTTTCCATTTTGCCTTCCTTTCTTCCCTTCTTCCTCTCTTTTAGTGGTAGATAGCGGACCTAGGGTGAAGCCTGCTTCCATGATGCTCTATCACTGAGCTACACCCCCATCTCATTCTTTTGCTTTTTAGCTCAAATGTGTGCACATCTAATACTGTCACTTGAATTCTCTATTGGTGAAACTATCAGGTAGGTATGTTCCTACGTGAACCTGTAAAAGTATCTTTTAGTCTTCTGTATTACCTGTCATCTTGGAGGCTTACTGTTTGCTTCTGCTAACCTAGGCCAATCCTGGAAGCGTCTAGCCTCTGTGCACGCTAATCTAGGCCTAGAATGTTTCCAGGATCTGAGACTTGCTGCTGAATAAGCTCAGCTTTTCTAGTTCTTTCTGATCTCCAGCTGGCTGATTCAGCTTAGCTGTTCTGTCTCAAACTCCTCTCCAAGATGACTGATTCAATCTGTTTTTTCTCTCTCTGTCTCTCCTTAATTGCTCTGCTTGGCCTCAAACTAACTATGACAATCTGTTCTAATTTTCTAGTTCCTTCTCATTCTCTGGCTCATTCTGTCTTCATCTGTGTCTAGCTTGTTATCTCTGCAACCTGTCTCTATAAAATTCTCCAGTAAAACTGCTTCCTCTCCTTTGCTTCACTGCTCCTTAAATGGCTTCCCTTTCCCCTCTCTCCTCATGAGATTTCAGCACATCCTATTCTGTCACATATTTCTCTGATTCATTTCTGATTAGTTATTTTGTCTGCCATTCAATCAGATACCACTTTCAAGCACAGCTGCTTCCTTCTACAAACTAACTTTACCTTCACTGTTTGGGAATAAAAGTATGTGCTAAGGACTGAGTCACGCCACAACTAGGAACAGTTTTGTTTTTATTTTTGTTTTTGTTATCAGTAAGTAACACAGTCTTGGGGTTCACAGTATGATCAAATATTCTTCGACATGAACTGACTCCTCCATATCCACTTTGAGACCTAATATGTTTTCAACTATTAGGTTTTTATTTTTGTTTTCCAGCATAAACTTGAGTGGAGCTTGCAGCAGAGGGAGGAAGAGATTGCGGAATTGCAGAAAGCTCTAAGTGACATGCAGGTCTGCCTCTTCCAGGAAAGGGGACATGTTTTAAGACTCTACTCAGAAAATGACCGACTAAGAATCAGGTACTGGCTCAGTGGTTAAGAGTGAGTACTGCAAGGGTTCGGTTCCCAGCACCCATGTTGTGCAGTTCATACCTACCTTCAACTCCAGCTCCCAGGAATCCAGTGTCCTATTCTGGCCTCTGAGGACATTGTAAATATGCACACACACATGTATAAAGGAATTACAAAAATATTAAAAGAACAGGTACTGAACAGACAGGAAATGTTAGAATGAAAACTTTTCTTTTTTTTTATGTGAATTTACTGTAGCTGTCTTCAGACACACCAGAAAAGGGCATCAGATCTTAATAACAGATGGTTGTGAGCCACCAAGTGGTTGCTGGGACTTAAACTCAGGACCTCTAGAAGAGCAGTCGGTGCTCTTAACCGCTGAGCCATCTCTCCAGCCCAGAATGAAAACTCTTGAATCACACTTAAATGATGAAATGTAACTACAGTCATTCTCTTTGGTTGTGTCCTCAGGAAACAAACTTGGATAGAGATTACCTGTAAGACAGTTCTTAGGGAGGTTCTTACTAAAAAACACCTCTGAGCAGATGTTTTTGGCAGATATTACCACCAAGAATGTTAGAACTATGGTTGGGTGGTTAAGGCCAGCCCCACACCAAGCTGTAGGACTAGAGTGGTCTTTCCTTTTGTTGTTTTTGTTTTTGTTTCTGTTTCTGTTTTTCTTTTCTTTTTTTTAAAGATTTATTTATTTTATGTATATGAGTACACTGTAGCTGTCTTCAGACACACTAGAAGAGGGCATCAGATCTTATTACAGATGGTTGTGAGCTACCACGTGGTTGCTGGGAATTGAACTCAGGACNTCTGGAAGAGCAGTCAGTGCTCTTAACCTCTGAGCCATTTCTCCAGCCCTTTTGTTTTTGTTTTTGTTTTTGTTTTTTTTTCAAAAAAAGATTTCTCTGTGTAGCCTTGGCTATCCTGGAACTAGCTCTGTAGACCAGGATGACCTTGAACTCAGAGAGATCCGCCTGCCTCTCCTTCTGGGGTGCTGGGGTTAAAGGTGTGTCACCTCCACCCAGTTTAGGGTGGTCTTTCACAGGCAAAGAATTTTGACTTTTGTGTCTTGATATTATTGTGTGTAGGTTGTTCTCCTGAAGAAATCATAAACTTGGAGTTTTTTCAAAACCCTTATTTTCTTTGTCTGTGTGTGTGTGTGTGTGTGTGTGTGTGTGAGTGTGTGAGTGTGTGAGACGTCTGTGGGGGTGCACACTCACCGCCGCCGCAGCAGCAGCGTGTGGAAGTCAGAGGACAGCTGTGCACTTGGTTTTCTCCCTCGTGACAGTTCACCAGCCCCCTGTAGTTCTTGACAAAGGGATTGGCTAGTGGGGAGGATGTCGTGAACAGATGGATACTTGGGCGTGATACACTTCTGGAGCCGAGAGACACTTCACTATTTTAACCTTTTTATTTATTTGTTTTATTTGGTGGTAATGGTATATTTTGTTTTAATATTTGGAATTGAGCCCGGGGCCTCATGCATACTAGACAAGTTCTCTACTAAGAAGCTATATCCGTAGATTGTTTTTTTAAATTTTGGACCTAGGCCTCACCAAGTTGTACAGAATATCTTTGAACTCTTTTTTTTTTTTTTTGGTTTTTTTTCAAGACAGGGTTTCTCTGTGTAGCCCTGGCTGTCCTGGAACTCACTCTGTAGACCAGGCTGGCCTCAAACTCAGAAATCCGCCTGTCTCTGCCTCCCGAGTGTCTTTGAACTCTTTATAGCCCAGACTTTCACCTTGGAAGCCTCCTGCGTCATCCTTCAGAATTTATAGGCTTACCTCAGTCAGCCTAGCCCATCTGAACTATTTCTAAGTGTTTGGTAGAAGTAAGTACATTCATGTTGTGGTACAACCTCTGCAACGTTTTCCCATCCCCACACTGAAATGCTGACCATTAAACAATACCTTCTGTGTTCCCTCCCAGGTCTCGGCTTGTTTGTGTTTGTATTATATTTTGTTGTTGTTGTTTTTTGTGACAGGGTTTCTCTGTGTTCTGTGTCCTGTGCCCTGTTTTCTGGAACTCACTCTGTAGACCAGTCTGGCCTGGGACTCAGGGATCTACCTATCTCTGCCTCTGAGGAGCTGGGATTAAAACCATGCCCCACCACCTAGCTTAAGCACCTTTTTGTCTATTTTTTACCCATTTATGTGACATTGGAAAAATGTAAATTCAAGTTCTTTGCTATTTTTTTCTTTTGTTGTAGTTTTATTAATTCTGTTTGCTTACTAAAGCAAGTTCTCATTCCATGACCCAGGCTAGCCTGGAGCTGACTGTGTGGCTTAGGCTAGCCTGGAGCTGACTGTGTGGCTTAGGCTAGCCTGGAGCTGACCGTGTGGCTTAGGCTAGCCTCACCTTGTACGTGGCAGGCCTCAGCCTTCTGAAGGCTAGCATTACAGTCCTGAGCCACCGTGCCTGGCCCTTGTGTTGGTTTAGTTTTGTTTTATTTTTGATGTTTTTAAATGTTTACTTATTGCCAGTCAGTGGCCATACACACTTTTAATCCCAGCATGCAGGAAGCAGATGTAGGAGGATTTTTTCCCCTTCAATCATGTACCTTTGACTGTCCTGCCAGCCTCTGTCTCCCAGTTACTGGGACTAAATACATGCTCCACTGTGTTCAGTGTGTGTATGTGTGTATGCACACACCTACATGTATGAGTCTGCATGCCAGTGGCTGACATCAGGTGTCTTCCATCATATTTAAAGCTTTATATTTATTTTAAAACCAAAACAAATAAATTAATTAAAAAAAAATGGTGGCACACACCAAGAGTTTAATTCCAACTGTTGGAAGGTAGTTCAAGGCCAGTCTGTACTACAAAGTGAGTTCTAAGACATCTAGAGCCACACAGTGAAACTATGTCTCAAAACAAAACAAAACAAAACATAAAAAGAATCACACCCAGAAAAATATTAATTTTATGTGAATGAATGTTTTGCCTGACTGCCTCCAGGTATGTATATACAGATATGCACGTGCGAGCACATTCAGGGACACACACACACACACACACACAGAGCACACAGAGAGAGCAGAAGTCAGAAGAGGACATTGGATCCCCTGGATCTAGAGTCACAGGTGGTTGTGAGCTGCTGAATGGATGCTGAGAATCAAACCTGCGGTGTCTGTGGGAACAGTCAGTGCTCGTAACCCCTGAGCTATTTCTCCAGCCTCCTCTTGCTTTTCAGGCAGGGTTTCTCCCTGAGCCTGAAGCACTCCAGGTCAGCTAACCAAGCTCTCCAGTGCCCTTCAGTTCCTACCTCCTCAGCACAACCAAAGCCACCTTTTCTTTTTCCACTGAGGCATTTTCTGGCTGCTTTTTTGTTTTGTTTTGTTTTTTTGCTTGCTTGCTTGCAGGCAGGCAGGGTTTAGCCAAGGCTGCTCTACAATTCTTAATCTTCTTTTCTCACTTTCCCCAGTGCTGGGATCACAGGTGTGCCATTATGTGTGGTTGTCTTGTGCTTTGGTTGTCATGTCCTAGCATGCCCTAAAATCTTTCCTGTGTTCTGTCCATGTGAAACAATCGAGTAAATTGTGGAAAGCAAATTTACTATCTGCTCATAAGTTAAAGAATTGCCACCACCCAAGGAAGGACTTTTGAAGCGGGCCCATGTCTGCCTCATGTGCACATGAACTGCTTTCTTTGGGGGATGGAAACTAAGGCGTTTGCCTCATTAGTCCATGTACCTGAGACCCAATTAATCTGCTCTAGCAAAGACTCCGCCGGCACTGAAACCGCCTTTGGAGTTGTGCAGAATCCACTTGCTTTTGTTTAGGTCAGAGTAATGAATGAAGGAAAGGATTGGTGTGCACTTCCTCCAGGATCTTTTATCCTTTGTCTGTCTTGACCTAGTAAGGAAAGCTAGTTTGAGAAGTTTCCCATTGGATTATCTCCAAAGAAAAACAAAACCAAACAAAAAACAAAACCAAACAAACAAAAACCCCAATTCCCTAATTTGGAAGTTGTGCCAACTACCAAGTGTGTACCTCCTAATTAGACATTGGAAACTGGGGAAGTGAGTCTGAAAATCTAGTAGACTCACTGTGAATTAGATCTGGGCCAAAATTTGATTACTAGGATGGTCCCCATACACCTGGTGCCGTGATGGTGCTTCAAGTTACTAGGTAACGGCATCCCTGAGGCCCTGTACCCTGCAGGCCTTGAAATACTTGTGGAAAAACAGGGTCTTCTTCTGGGACATAAGGCTCTTCTTCAGATTATCAACTGGAAAATTAGATAGAGGGTATAGTTTGGTTTGTTTGTTTGTTTGTGTAGCCCTGACTGGCCTAAAACTTGCAATGTAGATCAGGCTGACCTCCAACTCACAGAGAGCAATCTGCCTCCCAAGGACTGGGATTAAATGTATGAGCTACTATGCCCAGTGTGATTTTTTTTTTTTTGAATTTAATTTTTTTATTAGATATTCTCTTCATTTACATTTCAAATGTTATCCCCTTTCCTAATATCCTCTCCGAAAGTCCTCTATACCTTCCCCCTGCCCTGCTCCCCAACCTACCCACTCCCGCTTCCTGGCATTCCCCTGTACTGTGGCATATAATCTTAGCAAGACCAAGGGCCTCTCCTCCCATTGATGGCTCACTAGGCCATCCTCTGCTACATATGCAGCTAGAGATACAAGCTCTGGGGGTACTGGTTAGTTCACAGTGTGATTTTTTTTTTTTAATTTTAATTTTGTTTATTACTGTGGTGTGGGTGTGTGTATGCGTGTGTATGAGAGAGAGTAAGAAAGCGTGCAAGCAGGGACATGTGTGCCATGGTGTATTAGGAAGTCAGAAGACAACTTTTAGAAATCAATTTTTGCCGGGCGTGGTGGCGCACGCCCCAGCACTCGGGAGGCAGAGGCAGGCAAATTTCTGAGTTTGAGGCCAGCCTGGTCTACAATGTGAGTTCCAGGACAGCCAGGGCTATACAGAGAAACCCTGTCTCAGAAAAACCAAAAAAAAAAAAAAAAAAAGGAATCAATTCTTTTCTTCTACTTTGGGTTTGGGTTTCAGGGAATGAACTGGTGCCGAGTTTGTTCAGTGAACACATTAATTCACTGAGTCCTCTTGCTGGGCTCGGATTGTGGGGTCATTTTGACGGTTTTTGTTTGTTTGTTTTAGAGGCGGTTGGCCACCTCTTTCCTTTTTGATTATTCTAATTGTTTAACCAAAACCCATTAATTCCTCCCCTGTCCTGCTCTTAGAACAGGATGTTCTGTAAATCATCTGCGTCATTAGCTGTGAAAAATCCCTGTCCAGAGTTTGCTTCCTTGGACTGTTCCTGACGTTAGCTGTGTTAGGTTGGGTGCTGTGGGAAACAAACTGCACTATGGGATTCTTCCAGGATGTTTGCTGGGAATACCCTAGCAAGAGAGGAACAGGAGAGGAGATCTGCCTCTGAGGAAACAAGGGGCGTCTGGCTGGGCAGATGGAGAACCCTGACTGTAACTTGGTTACAGCAGGCCCCAGTCAATCCGCTGAGCCACCTGCACTGAGGCAAAGAGAATGGATGAGGTTTACTCCATCCCAGCCTCCCTGAGAGGGCACTGCAGCCAGGCTGTCCCCGAGGATAGGAGGCATAAGCAGGGAAGCAAGTGCCCTTTCTCTTGAGCATTTCTGAAGGGAGAGTGGACTGTGAGCCACGAGGAAGACCAACTTCTGTACTCTTTTAGAAACAGCTAAGAAGTTATTCCCTGGCCCCTTCTTTGAATTTCTGAATTGAAATACTTAATCTTTTAATAGCTGGAATTGAGGTATAGATCTCTTTCATTTTTTACTTGTGGGTATAGTCATTTTTAAAACATCAGAAATTAGACTACTATGTAGTCCTGGCTAGTTTAGAACTCACTGTGTAGACCAGCCTGGCATTGAACTCCCAGAGATCTTCCTGCCTCTGCCTCCTTTGTGCTGACACTAAAGGTGTGCTCTACCACAACTGGCCAGAAGGGAAATCTTTTAACTAGAAACGGTTACTTACTTGGGGGTATATAATGTTTATTTTTTATGAGAATTGCAGAGAACTGGAAGACAAGAAAAAGATTCAGAATCTGTTAGCTCTTGTGGGACCTGATGCCGGTGAAGTGACCTATTTTCATAAGGAGCCTCCCCACAAAGTAAGTAATTTCTGCTATAGTATGTATGATGACACAGGTGAGGGTCCATAGTCAGGACATCTCTACTTGCCAGAGATGTCTCATGGAGGTCAATGAGCCAACCAGTATCTAGTGAAAATTTAAAGCTTTTCTCTGCAAAAACCTTTTGAAGATTATTTTTTCAACATTAAGAAACTGACAAGGGGGCTGGAGAGATGGCTCAGTGGTTAAGAGCACTGACTGCTCTTCCAAAGGTCCTGAGTTCAAATCCCAGCAACCACATGGTGGCTCACAACCAT
>NC_034591.1:135895951-135898708 GCF_900095145.1 Mus pahari | reverse complement strand
CACCATGTGGTTGCTGGGATTTGAACTCTGGACCTTCAGAAGAGCAATCGGGTGCTCTTACCCACTGAGCCATCTCACCAGCCCACATTTAAGCAAGGATTTTTGCTATTGAAAATATGGATTGTAAAGATTATTAGAGTTATATTAAAGTATCATAATTCTGAAAACTCAGAATCCCTATAGATACGGATTAGTCCCTGATTCTTGGGTGTAACTTGCCAGGTGTTTGAAAATACTGAGAAAAGTGTTGATTTGTCTTCATTGTATATTTTAATTCCAAATTATAACATTGTTGGTGAGTAAGTGTACTTTGGGTTTCTTGGTAAGGAAGAAAAACCTAAAGCCTAGGGTTGGGCCATAGCTCACTGGCAGAGTTACTGCTAAGCCAGCGTGAGGTTCTTGTTTATCCCCAGCATGCTAGGTTCATGTTTATCCCCAGCGCACTAGGCCAGAAAGAACAGAGAGTAAACTCAAGCTTAGACAGGCAGATGTCTCTGCTGAGATTAGAAAAGAAAGCAAAGCCAGTCTTTGTGACAGAGACATTTCAATACTTAATTTCTTTTCAATCTTTTTATACTTATTATAAATTAATAATAGTTTTATCAAAAACACACAGATAGTGAGACACATTTTAATCCCAGCACTTGGGTGGTGGATACAGGATTATCAGGAGTTCATGGCCAGCCTGCATTTGAGATCTGGTCTCAAAAGAACCAAAACAACATCAACAAAACCCCACACAGACTCCACTCTTTTTTAAGATTTATTTATTATGTGTAAGTACACTGTAGCTGGGTTTTTTTGTTGTTGTTGTTTTCTTTTGCTTTTCAGACACACCAGAAGAGGGCATCCGTTTCCATTAAAGATGGTTGTGAGCTACCATGTGGTTGCTGGAATTTGAACTCAGGACCTCTGGAAGAGCAGTCAGTGCTCTTAACCACTGAGCCATCTCTCCAGCCCCCATATACCAATTTTTAAAAATAATCTGTGTTTATTTTATGTGCATTGGTGTTTACCTGCATGTATATCTGTGTGAGAGTGTCAGATCTTGGCGTTATAGACAGTTTGAGCTGCCATGTGGGTGCTGGGAATTGAATCCGGGGCCTCTGGAAGAGCAAGCAATGCTTTTAACCACTGGGGCATCTCTTCAACCCCCTATTTTTCTTTTTCTTTTCCTTTTCTTTTTATTTTATTTTATTTAAGTTTTGTGGGTCTAGTTTTTGAGACGGTCTTACTGTGTAACCCTGGCTGTCCTGGAGCTCGCTTTGTAGACAGGGCTGGCCTCAGCCTCCTAAGTATTAGGATTAAAGATGTGGGCCATGGGAGCTGAAGAGATTGCCCAGTGGTTAAAAGCACTTATTCTTGTAGAGGACCTGGGTTAAGTTCCCAGCACCCACATGCTGGTTCACAGACATCTGTAACTCCAGTTCCAGAGGATCTGAGGACACCAGCCATTGAACATGGTACACATAATGTATGAAGGCAAATCACAGATAAAATAATGATGTGGGTCAAATTTTTACTTTGTGTGTTAAAACAAATAAACAAACAAAAACAACTCTCTCTCACACACACACAAAAAAACCGAAGGTCTAATTATGTAGCCCCAGCAAATCTGCCCAGCAGGTAACCTAGTCTGGCCTCGCACTTGTCATCTGAGGGACACGCCACCTTGCTTGGCTGCTTCTCATTTTTGTAAAGTATTTCTCTGTAGCATTATCAGATATACCTAATATGCATATTTTTACTATTGTCTTAATGTCCTTGTCAAAGGGCACCTTACTTTTTTGAGACAAGAACTCACTTTGTACCCTTGACTGGCCTAGAAGTTGATATAAACCAGGCTGGCCTCAAATTCATAGAGATTTCCCTGTGTCTGCTGCCCAAATGCTGGAATTAAAAGTATACACCACCACACCCTGCTCAAAGAGCACATTTTAAAATATATTTTGTTAAGTTGCAATGTGAATTTACTTGTTGTTAGTTTGTATTTAACATTGGATTTTAGCAACAACAAAGAAAGCTACTTTGCCTATGTAAGTGTTTACATGATTGTCTATCAGTTTTGACCTGTTTAACTTACACACGTTCTATCCATAAAGCTAAGGCTAAAGGCTGCAGTCGCACACACACTGAGCCCACTGCTGTGCCTCTTGTTCTTTAGGTCAGCATTCTCCAGAAGACTGTGCAGGCCGCAGACGTGTGTGAGCCTTCTACTTCCAAAGCAGGTAACCACTGTACTAGAAGTTCTCTCTGGTGTGGATTGAAAAATCCCACTGCAGGCAGTTAGAAACGTTTCCCTCCTGGACAGAGAGGCTGGTGTTTGTAACGCTGTCTCTGGCAGTCTACCGCCATACACTTAGACAACTATGGAAGGAGTGAAGTATTGTTTAATGCAAGGGGCTTTGTTGTTTTGTGTGTGTGTGTTCATTTGGAAGCATGTGTGTATGGGTGTGCATTTGTGTCAGTGCCAGAGGCCTCCGTTTCTCCTTGCTGAGACAGAGACCTTGTGTTAGTGACAGGGTAACTGGTAGATGGCCATCACCTTTTATAAGCACTAGGTAGCCTTGTCTACTTCTAGCTGTTTTCATATATTCAGTTGTTGTCGGCCATAGTTATGCTACTGTGCTAGAAACCATCAGACATTATTCCAGCTAGTTAGTTACACTTCTGCACCATCACCCATCCTCCCCATGGTTCCTCCATGCCCTTCCCAGGCTCTAGCAAACTCATTCTTTTTTTTTTCTTTTTTGTTTT
>NC_034591.1:135893019-135894796 GCF_900095145.1 Mus pahari | reverse complement strand
TGAACTCAGAAATTCGCCTGCCTCTGCCTCCCGAGTGCTGGGATTAAAGGCATGTGTCACCACTGCCTGGCTAAAGGTAGTTTTAATACAGATTTAAATATGAACATTAATGTAGGAGAGAGAGTTCTCATAGTGGCACACTCCTGTCATCCCAGCACTTAGTAGCCTGAGGCAGGAAGATCGACATAAATCTGAGGTCTGCTGGGCTCTCTGTTATGTGGTATGTGAAGAGAAAGTCTCTGAGGTGCCTGACTAAGTCATATGGAAGCTTTATCCACTGCTTCCAGTTTGTTGGAGTTTTTAAAGGCAGTTGTGCATGTATACAGAAAGGCAGTGTGGACATGAAGGTCTTGTTTACAGAAAGGGAAAGAGAGCAGTTAAGTGGTCAGGAAGTTCCCATAGCCTTAGGTCATAGACTGAGTGTGTAGAGTTCATGGCTGGTCTAGAGATAGTTTACTAGGAATTTATGGTGAATTTATGGTGATCTGAGTGAGCAGAGACCAGTGTTTCCAAGATGGATTTATCACTTAAAGTATTCTTAGGAATATTTTCACAAGACAGCATAACTATAGTTCAGTAGCCCATAAATGTACAAATCTGGAACTATACAGGGAATGAAATTTTGTTTAGTGCAGGGTTTTGTTGTTGTTACTGTATGCGTGAGTATGTGTGTGTATGTGTGTGATCGACTGTATGGGTGTGTTGTATAGTTGGAAGGAGGCAAGGGGAAACAGTAAATGCATGCCCTGGAGGAGATGTGGGTTTCTCAAGAGAAAATAAATAACCTCTCTCACTTTAAAATCATTATTTTCTCTCTTTCTTTTTTTCCTTCCTTCTTCCCTTCCTCCCTCCCTCCCTCCCTCATTTATTTATTTATTTATTTTGAGATTTATTTATTTATTTGATATATATGAGTACACTGTAGCTGTACAGATGGTTGTGAACCATCATGTGGTTGCTGGAAATTGAACTCTGGACCTCTGCTCGCTTGACCCTGTTCACTCCGGCCCCTAAAATCAATATTTCCTAATTGAACATTCTAGAATGCTTCTGGCAACCTTTTTAGATCATATGCTAAGCCCTATCTAATAAACCCATTCATTCTACAGTAAGAATTCCCATTCGTTTTGTCTTTTGTTTTGCTACAAGGCCTCCTCACGCACGCAGCCCTGGCTGGTCAGGTACTTGCTGTGTAGACCAGGCTGCTCTGAAACTTAACAGATCCTCCTGCTTCTGCCTCCTGAGCACTGACGTGCCTGGCGAGGGTTGACTTTGTGATTGGCCTGAGGACTATAGAGAGAGTGTCACAGGGACATTTGACATCAGTATTGGGTTATGTTCATTTATTTAGTGCATGTGTTCTAAAATCTAGGAAAATAATAAACCATTATCTTACTTCTGGGTCATGTATGTCATTAGGAAAGTTCCTATCCCTACCAGGGGAGCAGTCCATTGACTTAAAATTATTTCTGACTGGGTGTGGTGGCGCACGTCTTTAATCCCATCACTCGGGAGGCAGAGGCAGGCAGATTTCTGAGTTCAAGGCTAGCCTGGTCTACAAAGTGAGTTCCAGGACAGCCAGGTCTATACAGAGAAACACTGTCTCAAAAACCAAGCTGGGAGGAAGCTGAGGTGGGGACTGGTACAATGGCTTAGCAGTTAGGAACACAGGACGTAGGTTCAATTCCCACATGACAACTGACAACTTCCTGTAACTCCGATGCCTTCTTCTTTTTTTTTCTTTTTTTCCATTATTATTATTATTATTATTATTATT
>NC_034591.1:135885121-135892459 GCF_900095145.1 Mus pahari | reverse complement strand
AAAAAAACAAAAACAAAACAACAAAAAAAAACAAAAAGGAAATACAGTGGAGGGTGATTGGAAGAGACACTTTCATTCTCATGCACACACCCAGGTATGAACAGAACACAGGCATGTACAACATACGCACACAAGTAGATCAGAACTGAGATGTGTCCTTTTCGGTGCCCTTCCTCCTGTTGTACTGCTCCCCACCCACCCCATCCCCTGGTTTTCCTTTGTGTAGGAAGGGCTCTCTGAAGTCCTAGAAGCAGGAATGGTAACTCAGTCCTCTCGGCCCATGTAGGTGGAAGCACTTCAGGCGCAGCTGGGAGAGCAGATGAAGCTTTCGAGAGAGCAAGTGGAGGGGCTCATGGAGGACAGACGGATCCGAGTTGAGGAGATCCAAGTTCAGCACCAGAGAAACCAAGAAAAAATCAAGGAGCTGACCAAGAGGTGGGGACTCAAGAAATACCCTCCTAACAGGCGTCCTGATCTTGTGAATGGCTTAAGAGATGGCTCAGCTGTTGTGAGCACTGCTCTTACAGAGGACCTGGGTTCAGTTCCCAGCATGCACATCAGGTGGCTCACCCCATCTGTAAGTCCAGCTCCTGGGGCGTCTGCCACCTCTGACCTCCAGAGGTGTTCAACAAGTACATTATGCAGATAAACTCACATAGGTACACATTAAAAAAAAAAAAATCGAAGCCAGGTGATGGTAGCATATGCCGAAGCCAGGTGATGATGGCACATGCCGAAGCTAGGTGATGGTGGTGCATGCCTTTAATCCCAGCACTTGGGAGGCAGAGGCAGGCGGATTTCTGAGTTCAGTGCCAACCTGGTCTACAAAGTGAGTTCAGTAGTAGTGGCCTAGCCTAGGGTGTATTGAGCCCTGGGTTCACCAGGAATAAAAAATAAAAATTAATGGCTATAGGAATAGAGAGATGAATCCTAGGCCCTAAATTTCATTTCTTTTTTTTTTTTTTTTTTTTTTTTTGGTTTTTTCGAGACAGGGTTTCTCTGTGTAGCCCTGGCTGTCCTGGAACTCACTTTGTAGACCAGGCTGGCCTCGAACTCAGAAATCCGCCTGCCTCTGCCTCCCGAGTGCTGGGATTAAAGGCGTGCGCCACCACGCCCGGCCATTTCTTTTCATTTTAACTGAGGGCTTTTAAAGGAAAGACATAAGGAAGTGGGGGAAGGAGTTTACAAAGAAAGTTGAGTTTACAGCTTTTCTCCAGCAGAGCTGTCTTTGGTAACATATTCTCCCCACCCCACCCCCCACCCCCGACCCTTATCCTATAAAGATCCCAAGCTTTTGAGCCTGGTTGTCGATTTCTTGTTCTCCTGTGTGAGATACAAATCAGCCCGGAGCTCCGCCATTAAACTACCTCATGTTTTTACANNAAAAAAAAAAAAGGAATAGAGAGATGGCTCTCCCTGCTTTTGTGCAAGAACCAAGCTTAAGTCTTGGCACCTACAGCCTCAGCCTCTCCCGTGGTACTTTAGTTTAGTTTGTGCTTTGGTGAGACTGATAATTTAGGAACAGTTGTTTTTAGCAAGGGCCTCACTAGGCACAGCAAGCCTTGAGATGAAGACGTACTCAGACCAAATCCACATCTCCGTAATGACTAGTGTGTCTTTATGATGTACACACACACACACACAGAGACACACACCATGCAGCGTTCTTACATCTTTGTCCCCCAGCTTCTTTCTGTTTACCTCAGTCCTACCCTATTTGTAGAGTAGCCACAAGATATGGATGGTTTGGGGTTTGTTTGTTTGTTTGTTTTTTGTTTTTAGGTTTTTTTTGAGATAGTTTCCCTCTGTAGCCTTGACTGTCCTGGAATTTGCTCTGTAGACCATGGTCTAGAACTCATTGACCAGCCTGCCTCTGCCTCCGGAGCACTGGATCAGAGACAGGCATTTGCCATCACCTGGTTTGATGACTTTTGTTATGTTGTACCTCACCATCTCTTTTCTCCAGTAAACATGCTTAATTCATTTTTATTTAATTTTTACTTTTCGGATAGGTTCTCACTATGTTTCTCTGCCTTGCCTAGAACACTCTGTGTAGTGGAGGTTGGCCTTGAAAACACAGGGGTCCCCCTGCTTCTGCCTTCTCAAGTACTGAAGTAAGGGCGCCTGCCCATCGCCAGGCTGGTCTCCTGTTCAGCATGTGGCTGTGTATGTAAGTGTGTAGGGATAGATGTGTGTGTTGGATGGAGGCCAAAGGTCACCCTTGGGTACTGTTTCTTGCTTTTTGACATGGAACACAGCCAGGCCTGGTGTTCACTGACATGGAACACAGTGATTAAGCTCAGCTGCGGTCAGGCAGCCCCAGGGGTCTGCTCATCTTCACCTCCCGTTGAGGTTATTAGGTTTTTTACTTGGGTTCTGGAGGAGAATTTAGGCTTCATGCTTACACATCAAAGACTTCACCATCTGAGCTTTTTTTTTTTAATATTTATAATTTACTTTTTGTGTATGTATGTTTTGGCTGAATGCTTGTCTGTATACCACTTTCCATGCCTGGTCTCTGAGGAAGCCAGAAGAGAATGTCACATTCCACGGAACTGGGCTGCGGGGAATTGAAGCTGGGCCCTCTGGAAGAGTAGCAAATGTCTTTAACCATTGAGCCATCTCTTCAGCCCCAGTCAGGCTGGTCTCAGAATCCCTATGTAACCAAGGATTACCTTGAACAACTTAGACTGCAGGAATATTCCTCTACAGCCCATTTATGAAGTGCTGAGAATTGAACTCAGGACTTTGTATATGCTGGGCAAACACTGCACCAATTGAGTTAACATTCCCAGCCCTAAATTTATTCAATTTTGGTTTGGGGGTATTTTTGAGACAGGGTCTCACTATTTAGCTTTGGATGACCTTGAACTCAGAGATCTGTCTGCCTCCTAGGTGCTGGGATTAAAGACACATACCACTGAGCCCGGCTGTTTATTTATTTTGGGGAGTGTATTGGGTATTAAACGGGGCTTCACACGTGCAGAGCAAGCACTGTACCACAAAGCTATAATCTCACCTCATAATATGTGATTTAAAAATAAACCAAAAAAATTATTTTAGTTTTTAACTATCTGCATATCTAGGAGTTTGTGTATTTATGAATGCATTGCCCATAGCACCCACAAGAGGTCAGTAGTGTGTACTCTCGGCCACTGACTGAGCCATCTCTCCAGCTCAGATTTTTTATATTTTATATTAGTTTTCCAGTATGTAAATAACCATCTTTTTAACCCGAATTCTCAAATTTACACTCAGGAAAGTTTATATAAAGATGATTCTAAACCAAGGAGCATGATAGATACAAGACAGTTCCCCTAATAAAGCATGTAAAACTGTCAGTAATCAGAATGTGTGTGTTTTTAAAACTGCTAGTATTTCAAAATTTATATTGTACAATTTTGCCATGTGGTGGAGGTACATGCCTTTAATCCAAGCACTTGGGAGGTGGAGGCAGGCAGATCTCTGAATTTGAGCTCAACCTGGTCTACAGAGTGAGTTCCAGGACATCCAGGGCTACACAGAGAGACCCTGTCATCCTCTTTGGAATGGCCTTGTGACTGAGCCATGCGGCGAGCTTCTCCGTGATCACAGCTCTTCTCTCTTTCGTAGTCTCCATCATACCCAAGAACTGCTCTACGAGAGCACCAAGGACTTTCTACAACAAAAATTTGAAAACCAAAATAAAGAGAAAGTATGGATGCTTGAGAAAGATCACCTGATGTCAAAGATTACGCAGTATAGAGCGCAGTGTAAGAAGAAAGAAGACAAACTTGGAAAAGTAGTTCCCATTTTACACGAGAGTCATCATGCTCAAAATGAATATATTAAGGTAATGTTGTTCTTTTCCTGCAACAGTTGAGAAACCCTGAGTCCCTTGGGATTGAGGTGAAGCTCAGTTGATAGAATGCCCGCGTAGCCTGCTGAGGCCCGGGGTTTGCTCCTCAGCACTGCCTAACCCAGGTGTGATGACTCACGCCCATAATCCCAGCACTCGAGAGATTGGAGGTGGTGAAGGAAAAGGCCTCCTTGGCTGAGCGTCGAGTTGGAGAGCCTGTCAGAGGCTCGGAGAATGTCTTTCTTTTTGGGGGGTGGGGTGGGGGGGTGAGAGGTTCAAGACAGGGCTTCTCTGTGTAGCCCTGGCTGTCCTGGAACTCATTCTGTAGACCAGGCTGGACTTGCACTCAGAAATCTGCCTGCCTCTGCCTCCCAAGTGATGGAGAATTTCTAAGAGCCTATAAATTATTATATAAAATTCATTCAGTTCATGAAGCTAATGTCATAAAATACATAACCAAGCCGGGCGTGGTGGCACACACCTTAATCCCAACACTCGGGAAAGAAGACAGAAATATCACATTATTCATTTATTCATTCATTCATTCAACATATGGACTAGATTCTGGTAAATAGCACTGTGTAAATTAGACAGTCTTTTTCTTCACTGTTTTTATATTTTAGTGAAGAAGGAAAATCACGTCATTTTATGTTACTAAGAGACGGAAGGATATAAGGATGGTATTACTTGTCGGAGCTCTGCTTCAGAACAGGACATCCCCGTAAGGCTAAGACTGGTGCTTTTGCAGAGGCCTGTAACATAGATTAAGGGAAGGGCATTCCTGGCAGAGCGAGAAAGAAGTTCCTTCAACATGTTTCAGGGAGATGAAGGATGCTATCATGACTGTAAAATAACAAGGAATTGGGGGCTGGCAATGTGCTTAAGGGACACAGGGCCCTAGGTTTAATCCTTGCTGCCACAAGAGAAGAAAACCAGGAGGAACTGACTTGTGAGCCCCAGGGAAGCTGGCTGAAGCCAGTTGTGGATGCTCCCCCCCCCCCCCCAAGGCCCTGGGAGGAATGTAAACAGCTCTAAGGATTATGTCTGGGAAGTGCTGTATAAGAAAGGAGCGTTACCTGATGGGAAGTTAAGACTGGGTTTCAGGTAGTCCAGGCTGGCTTCCAACTCACTGTGTAGCTGAGGGTGGCTTCTTGCCTCTGGCTCCTGAGTGCTGGTCTTCTGAGCATGTGCTACCACACCAGCTTAGTATTTTGAAGCAGGAGACTCATTGTTTCCTAGGCAGGGCTTAGACTCCTGGGCTCCAGTAATCCTCTGTCTGCCTCCAGAGTAGCTGGATTACAGGTGCTGGGTACACTTGTGTATATGGATTTATTTTTTTATTTTATTTTAAAAATTGCATTTATTTATGTGGGATGGGGGGGCAGAGCAGGAGGAGCGGTGCGTGAACATATCATGCCATAAATGTAGAGGTCAGAGCACATTCAGGAGTCAGGTCTTTCCTTCCATCATATGGGAGGGGTGCCGGGCTTTGGGGCAAGTGCCTTAGTTGCATCTTGTTGCTCTCCTGGTTTAAGGTTTTAAAGGATTGCTTTTCTGGCTCTTTCACAGAACGTATGTAATCCATGTGGCTGATGTTTCTTCTTTTTGAAGAACTAAAACACATAGTGTCCTATTCTGACTTCCTTCATCCATAGACTAGGTCTTGGGCGCATAAGCCAAACCAGCCCTTTCCTTCCCAGGTTGCTATGGGTGTGATGTCTCATCACAGCAGTAATCCGGATCAGGACGCCTGGCTTTCTCATCGTAGGTACACTTGAGAGAAGGATAGACAGGAAAGCATAGATATAGCAGGACTCTGGGTCTCTCCTCACATCTGCTTTTACAGATTTGCTCTGTAAACCTTTTCCTCCCTTCTTTACCACAGTGCTATTTTGAATTACAAATTTGATTGTAGGGCTGAACATTAAAACTTTTCATCCCTTTGGCCTACAGTCTCTTAAGGATAAGCTAATACAAGAGAAAAAGCTGTCCAGCATGTACCAAGAACAGTGCATTTCCCTAGAAGAGGAACTTGCTCGAATTCGGGAGGAAGAAGGAGTGAGGAGAGAGATCTTCAAGGTGTGTGGTGTCTCACACTTGGGCTGAGTAGAACGCAGGCTGCTGAGGAGAGTCTCCTCTTCATAAACTCTTCGTCATCCATTTTTAGGATCGCTCCAACAAGATGGGCAAGCGCTTACAGATAATGACAAAGCGCTATCAGGCCTTGGAGCATCGACGAGCCCTGGAAGTAGAAGGCTTCAAGACAGACATTAAATCTCTCCGACAGAAGCTGAGAGACCTGGAGCAAATGCTCTACAAGGTACTGCTGCTCCTGAGTTAGGAAAGGGGAACCGGGCTGCGACTGTAGAGAGATGGTCAGGGTGGTTCCTCAGAGGGATGGCCACGGATGTGATGTAGACTTCAGTAGGGTGTGTGTAAGAATAAAAGGGCACTGGCTTGATTTCTAGCATTGCAAAAACCAATAGGCTGTGCTTTGTCATTACTTGAACAACAACAGATTATTAAGTATCTTTGAATCCTTTCTGAACATTAGTTCAACAGTAACACTTAGCTGGAAAAACAAAATCAGACATAACTTACAAAGTATCACCCCTCACAATTCGACTAAATGAAAAGAATTAGGTGTGTGCAGGAAGTGGGGGCTGGGCAGATGGCACCATACGTAAAAGTTGCTGGTTGTGCAATCGTAATGACCCGAGTCCCCGGGACACACATGAACGCCGAGCACAGATGTACATCTGCAACCCAGGGCTGAGGAGAAGACAGGAGAGCCCAGGGATGTGCTGGCCATAGTGTAGCCCTTCATCATGTGCACAGCAGAGTGCACACACTCAGAAGAACTGCGTGGGTTTTATCTGGTTTTTTTTTTTTTTCTCTCTCTCTCTTCTTTTTCTCTCTCAGATTTTTCAAAAAAGCATTTCTCTCTCTCTGTGTGTGTGGGGGAGTGTTGTAATGATTTTGTTCATTTTTATTTTGTTTGCATATATGTCTGTGTGAGGGTATGAGATCCCCTGGGACTGGAGTTACTGTGAGCCACCATGTGGCTGCTGGAAATTGATCCCAGGTCCTCTAGAAGAGCAGTCAGTGCTCTTAACCACTGAGCCATCTTTCTAGCCCCAAGAATTGTCTACTTTTAAAGTGGGAAAATAACTGAGTGATGAGTGCTTCCCCAGACACCTTTTCGTATCCAGGATGCCTTCAGAGCTTTGGTGGAGATTTAACTGACAGTCACTGTGAGCCCTAAGCAGTTGCTGTGTTCTGAACAAATAGGAAAAATATGACACTTTCTGTCACTTTTGGCAAATTTACCAATAATGCTATTATTGATCTTTTTTTTTTTTTTCCTTTTTTTTTTTGTTTTTTTTTTTGTTTGCTTGTTTCTGTTTTTTCGAGACAGGGTTTCTCTGTATAGCCCTGGCTGTCCTGGAACTCACTTTGTAGACCAGGCTGGCCTCGAACTCAGAGATCCGCCTGCCTCT
>NC_034591.1:135882911-135884396 GCF_900095145.1 Mus pahari | reverse complement strand
CCAGCCTGGTCTACAAAGTGAGTTCCAGGACAGCCAGAGCTATACAGAGAAACCCTGTCTCGAAAAAAAAAAAAAAAAAAAAAAAAAAAAAAAAACCATCACTGAAGAATTTTAGTACTGCATTTACCATATGGAAAAAAGAAGCCAGACAGCGTAGCTGCTCTTTGTGACCTGATTTCTCTCCCTTAGCTAATGCCATAATTTTTTTCTCTCTTTTTTCAACTCTCTAGGCAACCATGAACAACACCCATGGAAATCAGGACCTGGCCATGCTGTGTGAAGTCCGTGACAGCAACAGGAGAGCTCATAAGATACAGGGGGAACTGAAGAACCTCAAGTCTAAAGTGTTTGGGCTGGAGAATGCACTGAGGCTGTGCTGATAGCCCCTTTTAGGGTTGGCTTCCGGAGACCTGAGGCAAGGTCACCTGTGCCCAGAAAGGGGACATGGAGTTGTCTAGAGTAGTGGCATCAGTTTTAATAAAGATGGTGTTAAGGGCATGATAGCTCATACCTATAATCCCAGGGCTTGGGAATCTGAGGCAGGAGGATTGCCACAAATCCATGGTGCAGGCAGGTGGGTCTCTGTGATTCATGGCCAGCCTGATCTACAATAGTGACTTCTAGACCATCCAAGGCTATTTAATGAGACCCTGCCTACAGAAAAAACAAAAACAGAAATAAAAACAGAAATAAAACATCAAAACCAGAGAGGAGAGCAGGAAAACAGTGGCAAGCCGGGCTCTGGCACAGCTGCCCTGGCAGACTCTGCCGTCTCACCATCCTGCTAGCCTTGTCTTTTATATACTGACGGGCTTTTCTTTCTTTGAAAAATCAGTGATGGGGATGTAGCTTATTTGGTGAAGTGCTGTCGAGCATACAGAAAGCCCTGGTCCTGTCGCTAGCACCCCTAAAGCCAGGTTTGGTGGCTCACCTGTAGTCAGCACTGGAGAGAGCACATGTGGGAGAATCTGAAGTTCATTCACCGTTGGCTATATGGTGAGTTCCAGGCTAGCCTGGGCTACACAGGACCATGTCTAAAAATGAAAACAAGAAACAAACATGCAAAAAAGAGAATAATAACTTAGGAAGAGCCAGTTTGCTGAGCTTGCTAAGTGTCAGTGGGAGAATGTGTTCCCTGGAGGACCACACTCATTCACTGAAGTCATTCACTCAGGAATTACAAACACATGGAAAGATTCACAGACTTAGCTGCGTTCCAAGTTACTGACCACCAGGGGGCAGCATAGCCCTTGCTCAAGTAAAATTGGTCCTCAAGAAAAGGTGCTGCTACTTTATGTACAGTGGGCCAAATCAAAATGACATTTTATGTGAAAAAGTTTGACATTTTATCCATATTTTTTAAATTATTCAGATTCAGTATTTTCAATAAAATGTGTGATTTAAAACATCTCAGTGCTCTACAAGATCTCGTGCTTGTGCCTTGTATGGCATTTATCTCAGTTTACTTTTTTTTTTTTTTTTTAA
>NC_034591.1:135877796-135882626 GCF_900095145.1 Mus pahari | reverse complement strand
AGTACACTGTAGCTGTCTTCAGACACTCCAGAAGAGGGAGTCAAATCTTGTTACGGATGGTTATGAGCCACCATGTGGTTGCTGGGATTTGAACTTTGGACCTTCGGAAGAGCAGTCGGGTGCTCTTACCCACTGAGCCATCTCACCAGCCCTCAGTTCACTTTCTTTGAAAAGAGACTTACATGGGTTTATAAACTAGGGTGGAGTTGGTGAGCACTACAGCATGTGTGGAGGCCAGAGGGGAACTTGAAGGACTCAGCCCTCTTCCTGCTGTGTGGGCTTGGGGACCTGTCGGGCTGGGCAGCAAATGTCTGCTTGCTGGGCCAGCCCATAATCCTTCCCTGCTCCCCTTCTCTGGACTGGTGGGGACCCTCCCTGAGTGTCCCCACATACCCTGGTATTTCAAGCCTCTGAGGCCAGACCAGGCAGCCCTGCTGGAGTATAGTGGCTGTTCCCGTGTAGTTAGCCTATGATCCGAGGTTTGGTTTCAGTTAGATTCCTATAACTTAATACCATTCATTCCTTCAAAATTATATTTAAGCAAAGCATGGTAGCTCACATCTGTAACCCCAGTGCTAAATAGCAAAACCCGAATGATCACAAGTTAGAGGCCAGTCTAGTCTGTAAGAGGTTCCAGGCCAGCCAGAGCTACCGGTGGCAAGACGGCTCCAGAACCCATGTGAAAGGAGAGAACTAACTCTACAAGTGACCACACATAGTGTGGCATCACCCACTCCTAAACCCCCAAATACACAAGCAATAGGAAATAAAGTTTAAATCAACAACAACAAAAATATAAAAGCCACCAAAGTATCATAAGGATCAAAGTATCCTGGGGGCCAAAGCTGCTAAGGACTAACCTGAGGAGAGGTGAAGAACCTCACATCCGACGTGCAACAGACAGCGGCAGGAGGAGCTAGGAAGCCCTCAGACGCCAGACGCCATTCCGGAGACGTGTGCTGTGACAGTTGAACAGCCTGAGACCCTCTGTGAGTCACACTCACAGGAAACGAAACGACAGGTAGAATAAAACGCTTCATGCTGCACCCTGAGAAACAGCAGACTCCAGAGCCTCGATCCAATCCGCACAGCATTCGGGAAGCTGCCGACCTGCAGAACTCTCACTCAGGCCCCAAGAGCATGCAGGGCATTTGCGGAGCTTCGTGGGACAGAGCCCTGAGGGGTTCGCAGAGTCTTGAACAGATCTGTGGTCCCTCCTGTGAAGCACTGTCTACAGACTGGACAGCATGGGCCGAAGGAAGACAGCGCCACCCAGCAGCAGGAAGAAGTGAGAGGCCAGTCCATTTTTTGTTTCTTTAAGTTGGATGTTTTTTTTAATTTACATTTCAAATGTTAACCCCTCTCCCAATTTCCCCTCTGGAAACCCCTATCCCATCTCCTCTCCCCCTGCTTCTATGAGGGTGCCCCCCACCCACCCACTACCACCTCCCTGCCCTGGCATTCCCCTACACTGGGGCCTTCACAGGAGCAAGGGCCTCTCCTCCCATTGATGCCCAACAAGGTCATCCTCTGCTACATATGTGGCTGGAGCCATGGGTCCCTCCACATGTACTCCTTGGTTGGTGGTTTAGTCCCTGGGAGCTCTGGGGGTTCTGGTTGGTTCATATTGTTGTTCTTCCCATGGGGCTGCAAACCCCTTCCTCTCCTTCAGTCCTTTTAACTCCTCCACTGGGGTCCCCCTGCTCAGTCTAACAGCTGGCTGTGAGCATCCGCCTCTGTACTTGTCAGGCTCTGGCAGAGCCTCTCAGGAGACAGCTGTATCTGGTACTTCTTGGCATCAGCAATAGTGTCTGGGTTTGGTGACTGTGTATGGGATGGATCCCCATGTGGGGCAGTCTCTGGGTGGCCTTTCCTTCAGCCTCTCCGCCTCACTTTGTCTCCATATTTCCTGTCATGAGCATTTTGTTCCCTGTATTCTTGCTCACCTCTCTCCCTCTTTTCTGTGTAGCCCTGGCTGTCCTGGAACTCACTTTGTAGACGAGGCTGGCCTTGAACTCAGAAATCCGCCTGCCTCTGCCTCCCGAGTGCTGGGATTAAAGGTGTGCGCCACCACACCCAGCCTCCCTCCCTCTTTTGACTACTACTCAACACTATTTTAGCAGGCTGGCTTGGACTTCTGCTTTGTTGTTTTTGTGACAGGGTTTCTCTGTGTAGCCCTGGCTGTCCTGGAACTCACTTTGTAGACGAGGCTGGCCTTGAACTCAGAAATCCGCCTGCCTCTGCCTCCCGAGTGCTGGGATTAAAGGTGTGCGCCACCACACCCAGCCTCCCTCCCTCTTTTGACTACTACTCAACACTATTTTAGCAGGCTGGCTTGGACTTCTGCTTTGTTGTTTTTGTGACAGGGTTTCTCTGTGTAGCCCTGGCTGTCCTAGAACTCACTCTGTAGACCAGGCTAGCAGAACCTCACAGAGATCCGCCTGTGTGAGGAGACTGTTTACCTGCTGTCTCAGTCTACCTTAAGCAAGACTCCCTCATCCTCTCCCAGCTTTTTTGTGTCCCTGAAGTTCCCAACTTCTACTTATCTCTCCCTCTAATTCCAAAGATCCCAACACTGATTACTAGTTTTACTTTGTTTCTTCTATTTCTTTTCTCTTTCCATTCACACCCGCTATCCTGGTTAAATTTGTTTGTTTGTTTAAGATTACTTAAGGGATTGATATAGTGTTGCATGCCTTTAATTCAACACTCCAGAGAGACAGGTGGCTGAGTTTGAGGCTAGCCTGGTCTACATAATGAGTTCTAGGCCAGCCAAAGATACATAATGAGATCCTATTTCTTTTTTCTTTTCTTTCTTTTTCTTTCCTTTTCTTTCCTTTTCTTTTCTTTTCTTTTCTTTTCTTTTCTTTTCTTTTCTTTTCTTTTCTTTCCTTTCCTTTCCTTTCCTTTCCTTTCCTTTTCTTTTCTTTTCTTTTCTTCTCTCTTCTTCTTCTTCTTCTTCTTCTTCTTCTTCTTCTTCTTCTTCTTCTTCCTCTCTCTCTCTCTCTCTCTATCTCTCTCTCTCTCTCTTTCTTTCTTTCTTTCTTTCTTTGTATGTCTGTGGTTGTGTGAGTATATGTGCATGAATCTGTAGAAGCCAGAAGAAGATGTTTGATCCCTTGGAGCTGGAGTTACAGGCATGTGTGAGCTGCGTGACGTGGGTACTGGGATCTGAACTCTGGTCCTCCTGGTTGAGCAGCAAGTGTTTTGTTGTTGTTGTTTGTTTGTTTGTTTTGTTTTTTAAAGATTTATTTATTTATTATTATATGTAAATACACTGTAGCTGTCCTCAGACACTCCACACAAGTGAGTCAGCTCTCATTACGGATGGTTGTGAGCCACCATGTGGTTGCTGGGATTTGAACTCAGGACCTTCAGAAGAGCAGTCAATGCTCTTAACTCTCACCAGCCCGCAGCAAGTGTTTTCAACAGCTGACTTATCTCTACAGTCCCTGTCTTGGTTAGCGTTAACTGTTGACCTGACACAGCCCAGGGCAATGGTTCTCAGCCTTCCCAATGCTGCATCCTCATGTTGTGGTGACCCCCAACGATAAAATGATTCCATTGCTACTTCATCACTGTAAGTTTGGTACTTTTATGAACTGTAATGTAAATACCTGATATGCAGGATATCAGATATGTCACCCCTTGTAGGGGTTTACAATCCACAGGTATAGAACCACTGGCCTAGATTCTTTTGAGAGAACCACAAGTGAAGAATTGGCTAGGTTGAGCCGGGCATGGTGGCGCACATCTTTAATCCCAGCACTCAGGAGGCAGAGGCAGGCAGATTTCTGAGTTTGAGGCCAGCCTGGTCCAACCACCAATGTTGTCACCAATGTTGTCACGCCTACTCCATTGGACCCGCCTCCTGGACACAGCTCCGCTGAGGATCTGACCGCGCGCGCCATTGCGACATTGCACCATTGGGACATTGCGCCTTTGGGACTGAGAGACACTCAGCAGAGACAATGGGACATTCGGGAGAGGGTTGGGTTCTCCCGCGTGTAATTAATAAATAGTATTCTTTCTTGTAGCTCATCTCTATTTTCAGGAAGTTTAGCTCTGCGGTGTGAACCCACCCCAAGGTGTTTTCTGCCCACGCAGACCGGCGCCGGTGTGCGTGATGCAGAAACATTACACCAAGAGACTAGAAAATAAAGAAAATAGGAAAGTTTGGAATCAGGTCTTGCCCCAGCTTGCTAAGCAAGTTTGTAATGAAGCAAGAGGGCTAGAGAGATCACTTAGTTGTTAAAGGCTAGGCTTACAACCAAAAGTATAAGAGTTCGGTTCCCAGCACCCACGACTGTCTCTCCAACAACCTTTTTTAGCAGGGCAGTGGTGGCACACGACTTTAATCCCAGCACTTGGGAAGCAGAGGCCGGTGGATTTCTGAGTTCCAGGCCAGCCTGGTCTACATAGGGAGATCTCGGACAGCCAGGGCTATACAGAGAAACCCTGTCTCGAAAAAAAACAAAAGAAGGAGAAGAAGAAGAACATCTTATGTATGGATTGCATGGAAAGAAGGATGGAGTCAGCAGAAAGCTATCGTACAATAACAATAGGATGACGTCAGCAGTAGACTTATCTGAGCAATGATGCATTGGGGGTGGGGGGAGCAGCAGCCTTGGGTCTGATAACTCCAGTCTTTTCAAGGGAAAAAGCCAGGTACCTAAGACTTTAAACCTTAACTCCTTTCTTCTTTTATCAGGGCCTGGCTCCCAACAAGTAAAACTTCAACAAGCAAAACAAAACAAAACAAAAATATCTGCCTGAAAGTCTCACCAATAGACGTTAGAATGGCTCACTGGAAGGATAGAATATCAGATC
>NC_034591.1:135875577-135877582 GCF_900095145.1 Mus pahari | reverse complement strand
AATTGGCTAGGTTATATTGACCTTTGGCCATGGCTGGTGGGGTGGACTGTTAGCTGATGTGGGCAGGCCCAGCCCACTGTGGCTGGTAGCCAAGTTGGTCCTGAACTAGTTTAAAAAGTTAGTCCACCTATGAGCCTGCAAGCCATCTCTTGCGTGGTTCCAGCCACACTTCTTTGACTGTTGAATGAATTCCTTGGTTGGAAATAATGCTATATACAATATGGAATGGCAAGTAGGCCTGCCTTCAAGTTCCTGTCCTAATTTCCCTCAGTGAAGAACTGTTACCTGGAGTTGTACGCTAAAATAAATCTTCGGTCTGCTAGGTTTCTTTTGTTAGTGTTGTATCACAGCAGCAGCCGAAAGGAACCAAGAATCCCCGGGAGAGCTGACTAGTGTGTTCAGTGCTATGGCTGCCTGTGCTCCCTGCCAGCATTAGTGCTGAAAGGATGCTTGCTGCACTAATTCTCTATTTCCACAGTAGGTCCACCCTCAATAGTGAGCCATCCTATTGGCAGGGGAGGGCTGAGGATCCACAGAGCTGTTGTCAGGAAACCAGTCTATCAGGGGGAAACAGCACTTCAACCCTGCTTTAGCATATCCATTCCTGAACATTACAAACACTAACACTGAAAGGAGACGATCTCAAGTCAGCCAGAAAATTAACTTTTTTTTATTGGATATTTTCTTTTCTTTTTTTAAAAAAAAAATATTTACTTTTATTTATTATATGTAAGTACACTGTACACTCCAGAGAGGGAGTCAGATCTCATTAAGGATGGTTTGAGCCACCATGTGGTTGCTGGGATTTGAACTCAGGACATTCGGAAGAGCAGTCGGTGCTCTTACTCACTGAGCCATCTCACCAGCCCAGATAGTTTCTTTATTTACATTTCAAATGTTATCCCCTTTCCGGGTTCTCCCCCGCCCCAAAACCCCCATCCCATCCTCCCTCCCCCTGCTTCTATAAGGGTGTTCCTCCACCCACCATCTGCTACCACCTCGATTCCCCTACACTGGGGCATCTATTGAGCCTTCATAGGACCAAGGACAAAAATTAACTCTTGATGTATAAGTGCCTACGCAGAAACACGAGTAACATGAAAATCCAGTATGTTCCTCTCTGAAATCTACCAACCCCAGAGTAATGGCCCCCAGCGAGAATGACTGATAGGAAAATTCCAGACAAAGAATTTAGAAGAATGATTATAAATATATTCAAAGAAGCTGAGCAGTAGCTGAGCAGTGGTAGCACATGCCTTTAGTCCCAGCACTTGGGAGGCAGAGGCAGGTGGATTTCTTTGGGTACAAGGCCAGCCTGAGCCACAGAACTCTGGGTCAGAGAAACCTTGTCGCGCAAGTGTGTGTGTGTGTGTGTGTGTGTGTGTGTGTGTGTGTGTGTGAATGAGAGAGAGAGAGAGAGAGAGAGAGAGAGAATATATATATGAATATATATGTGTACACACACACATAAATATATGTTGTAAGAAATGAGAGTATAAATAAACTTGAATGGATTCCAAAATATATTAGAAAATACAAACCCCTAAACAAAATGAATCAATGTAGGGATGTACAAATGCAATTAAATAGAGAGCTAGACACACTGAACAAAACCCAAACTGTACTAATGCTAGAAGTAGACGCTGAGCAAGCGGGTGTCAAGGGGGCTAAGCAGGTAGAAGACTTGCTGTGGAAGGCTGACAACCCATGGTCAGTCTCTAGAGCCCATTCCTGAGGGTTGTCCTCTGACTCCACATGTGTTTTGTGGCATGTGCCCACCACATCATTTGCACATGGCAATGATAAATAGGGCAAGTGAGATGACGCAGTTGGGTGCCTGCTGCCAAGCGCGATGGCCTGAACTTATCTTGGGAGCTACATGGTAAATAAAGGAGAGGACTGACTCCTGCAAGCCACCCTTCAACTTTCACGTGTGTCCTTTCTAATAAACCATTCTCTCTCTCTCTCTCTCTCTCTCTCTCTCTCTCTCTCTCTCTCTCTCTCT
>NC_034591.1:135852314-135874375 GCF_900095145.1 Mus pahari | reverse complement strand
ATATATATATATATATATATATATATATATATATATATATATACATTTGTTTTTCAAGACAGGGCTTCTTTGTGTGTCCCTGGCTATCCTGAAACTCACTTTGTAGATCAAGCTGGCCTTGAACTCACAGAGATCCACCTGCCTCTGTGTCCTGAGTGCTGGGATTTAAGGCGTGCGCCACCATGGCCTGGCTGTAGTTCAGGTTTGTTAGGACAATAATTGCCCACCCATATTATTGTAAGGGAGGGTTCAGTGAAACCCCTACCCTGGGCCACTCTATGCCTAGATAGAAAAGTTTATTGGGGGGGCAAACTGCCAATCTGTCTCCAAGCATAGAGGACAGCAGCTTAGCAGGAAAGCAGGCAGATTTTCTATGGTAGCAGGGTGTGGGTCCTTGAGCTGACGCAGGCTGGTAGGATTAATTAAGGTAGTTGAGGCTAGATAAAGGAGGTAGTGGTTTTCCTGGCAAACAGAAACCTTCCTTGCAAGATCCGTGAGGAATGCTGAGTTTAGGCTTCTGTTTACCCAATACAATCCTTCTGTTTACTCAGTCAGAGTTCTTCTGTTTAGGACATTGTCACCAGCACTGCCAAGTTAGGGTCCTGGTTTAAACTTAACAAGTCTACCCAGGAAAACTAGCTATTGTAGTTGATGGAAAAAGAGCATCCTATAATAAAAGCAGAGTAAGGGATTGATGGCCACTAAACCAGATCTGTAGTGGATACTGAAAGGGTTGGACTGAAGTTAAATGATTATCACATCTAAGAGGCTTTAGATAACACAGTGATAGCTAAACACGAATTTGGAAAACACCAAACACAAAAACATTACAATAAGTAATATACACTTTTCCATAATACTTCTGAATACAATGGTTTCCAATCATAAGACACCAACTAGATGTGAAGCAGAATCTGTTCTTTTGCTGTTTCCAAGAGACGCAAACACATCTCACCATCAAAGGCAGATACTGTCTCATGCTAAGGGGCTGGAAAGGGTGTTTCAAGCCAATCAAACTAGGAAAAAGCAGTATTCCCAATCTACTAGCGGACAAACCAAACCCCAAAAACTCTGACATAAAACTACTTTGTGGAGAGAAAAAGTCACTTCATACTGATTAAAAGAACAACCTCCTCGACAGTGGTGGCACACGCCTTTTATTTCCTTCCTCTAAGTGATCGAACTCGGATCATCAGGCTTCACAGCAGACTCCTGTACCTAACCATCCCAGTGGCCCATTTAAAGGCAATTCAGTTGGAAAGGTTTCATTTTACTTAAAAATAGAGAAATAAATACAAGCTAGGCATGGCACTGCATACTTGGAGTCTCCCAAATACTTGTGAGACTGAGGCCACATCGTCTGAGCCCGTGTCTGAGCAGCCTTGGCAACGTAGACTGTCTTGAACACAAAGAAAGGCTTCTGGGAGAGACTGTGTCTTAGTCACTGTTCTGTTGCTGTGGAGACAAACCATGACCAAGGCAACTCTCATAAAAGAAAGTGCTTAGGGGCTGGAAGATGGCTGGAAGGGATTAAGAGCACTGACTGCTCTTCCAGAGTGTAGACACCCGACTCGCCAGCAAGGAAGACGCCACAACAGGATTCTTCTGCACGCGTTTATTGGGAGAGTTTGATTGCGAAGGCAAAAGACCCCGAGCCCCGAAACTGGCGCTGTTTAAATAGGCTTAGGAGTGGTGTGGCCATACCTGATTGGTGTTGCTTTCAGTCCCTCATTTGCATGCTCCGGGATGAGCTATGACTTGGCGTGAAAACCCTTTTGCACATGCGCACATTGGCTGTTTACCAGGACTTGCAGGCGGTGTCCAGCGCCATCTTGTAATGGTGTTATGTGGCTTCCCACACCAGAAGTTCTGAGTTCAAACCCCAGCAATCACATGGTGGCTCACAACCATCTGTAATGGGATCTGATGCCCTTCTAGTGTGTCTGAAGACAGCTACAGTATACTTATATAGAATAAATAAATAAATATTTTTTAAAAAGTGCTTAACCAGGGGCTGGCTTACAGTTTCAGAGGTTAGACCATTATTATCATGGTGGGGAGCATAGTGACAGGCAGGCAGATATGGTGTTGGAGAAATAACTGAGAATTTTACAACCTGATCTGTAGGCAGTAAGAGAAGGAAGAGGAGAGGGGAAGGGAGGGGAGGGGAGGGGGGACTGAACTGACAGGCTTCCTTCAACAAGACCACACCTGCTTCAACAAGACCACATCTGCTAATCCTTCTCAAACAGTGCTCACTCCCTGATGACTGACCATTCAAATATATGAACCAATGGAGGCCATTATCATCCAAACTGCCACAGATTGTGGCCTTCTACAAACTTCTTCCATGTGACCCAGAGAAGGAGTCAGAGTAGGAAAAACTAGGCTAGCATATTCCAAAGAAATAAAGAGGCATGTATCATAAAGGCATACAATACCCGAAACGTGCAGAGAAAAAGACGGGCTATGTGCAGAAAGGAAGGCTCCTGGGTGGGGGGAAAGGGAAACAAGGCTTGCCAAAAAGTAATCGGGGAGCCCTTGTGAAAACAGACTGTGAGTCACACCCTCAGGGCAAGCCCACACCCTCACTAGCCTCAGAACCAATTGTGACCTTTGGTAAGACAGATTTCCTTGGTGGGTAGGCAGCAATGAGAAGGAATCTAGCTGTAGCACACACACTCATACACACACACTCATACACACACACTCATACATACACACACAAATAATAATAATAATAATAATATTATAATAATAAACAATAATAATAAAATGTTGATGTAATACTATCAAAGGTTGGGCAGGTCCCCCATTGCTCCCCAAACCTTATAGCATCCCAAGCAAGGCCATTCAATTTATCATAGTTTAGAGGAATTTAAGAAACCAGCAGCAAAGATGGAGAAATCCTACCTGAAAGTCCCAGAAGGCAAGGTCGCTCATCAGTTTAAAGTCTGGGCGGGGCCCTCTGCACTACCCATGTCTAGAAACATGGAGCTAGATGCAGTGTGCAGGTGGAATGGTCAAGCTAGAAGCTTCTATGACAAGGAGCCCCGTAAGTGGTGACTCCAGAGCCTGCTGGCACCGTCTTAAGAGGCTGGAGGTTGTATTGGGAAGGTGTGGACGGACAATGGGTGATAGGATTACAGTGAACACTTGGATAAACAGCTAGATTTTATTTTTTTATTATACATATTTGTGTGTGTGTGTGTGTGTGTGTGTGTTTGTACATCTGGGCACATATGCCATTTTGTATACATAGAGGTTAGAGGACAGTTTGCTTTATTTATTTATTTATTTATTTATTTATTTATTTATTTATTACCATGTGGGTAAAAATTTAAGTTATCAGGCTTGGTGACAAGTGTCTTTATCAACTCAGTCATCTCCCTGGCTGAAAACTGGGATCTTGGACATACTTTGAATAAAACAGCTCTGTCTCCTTTATGTAGTTATTTCACGAGGAATGATTAGTTTTCAAATGGGAATGCTTCCGTCAGGCATTACTAATTGAACCTGCTAAACGGAAACCAGTAAGCTTGCCCAGGTCTCTGAAGCAGGGTAGTTGGTGGCCTGCGACTGTAGTGGATGGCTGAAGAGGGAAGAACTGCCCGAGTTCAGGAGTTTGAGCCCAAGTAAGATGCAGTAAGCCCCATCTCAGAGGGTAATGTAGTGAGCCCCATGTCAGAAAAAAAGAGGAAGGAAGGGAGACCGGAGTGTGGTAGAGAGGAGTAGGAAGGTGTGGAGGGGAGGGGGATGCCAGGAGCAGAAGAGGAGGGTGGGCAGGAAAAGAGCTCTCTGTTGGGCAGCTGTACAAGGACTTACAGTCACAGATCCCTGTAGATGGCTTCTAGAAGCAACATGGTGCCGAGCAAATAACTGAGAAATCCTCGCTTGGGCATCGACTACTTTTTGGTGAGACATTAATTAGGGTTAACCCATGACTAAAGGACACAAAATGAACTTAAAAATCTCAAATACCCACCGTGTATTGCCCAGTTGATTCAGTGTTTATATAACATGTTTGAAGCCCTGGGTTGGTTCTTGGGAATTACATAAACGGTAATCCTGGTATTCTGATCAGGGACGGAGGCAGGAAGATTAGACATTCAAGGTCACCCTTGGCTATGTAACAAGGCAGAGATCAGTTTGGACAAAAAAAAAAAAAATAATAGTGGCCATATATGTTCTCGGTTTTTTGTCAACTTGATATAAACCTTGAGGAAGAGGAGCCTCAAATGAGAAAAAATACCTCCATTAGATTGGCCTGTAGGCCAGTCTGTGGGCATTTTCTTGATTAATGGTTCATGTGGCAGGGCTCAGCCCACTGTGGGTGTTGCTACTCCTGGGCAGATGTTTCTGGGTTGTATAGAAAGCAGATTGAGCAACCACATGGAGCAAGGCAGTAAGCAGGACCCCTCTACAGCCTCTGCTTCACTTCCTGCCTCCAGGTTCCTTGCTTAACTTCTTTCAATGCAAACTGTGATGTCAAAATGTAAACGGAAATAAACTCAAAAGCAGCTCTGGTGCACGGTGTTTTATCTCAGCAGTAGAGTGCTGTGATGGTTTGAGTAGGTGTGGCCCCTACAGACTCACGAGTTTGAATGCTTGGCCCATGGGAGTGGTGCTGTTAGGAGGTGTGGCCTTGTTGGAGGAAGTGTGTCACTGTGGGGCAGTGCTTTGAGGTCTCCTGTGCTCAAGCGCCACTCAGTGTAGAACACAGTCTCCTGCTGTTGCCTGCAGATCAAGAGATAGAACTCTCAGCTCCTTCTCTGCTCTGTGTCTGCTTGCCTGCTGTTATAATTCCCCGCCATGATGATGATGGACTGAACCTCTGAAACTGTAAGCCAGCCCCAAATTAAACGTTTTCCTTTGTAAGAGCTGTCATGGGCATGTTGTCTCTTCACAGCAATGAAACCCATCCTAAGACATAAGCTACCTAAAGACAACTTGGATGCAAGAAACACCATATATGGAGTTGCTTGGCAATATAAAGATGGGCTAAATCTACACAGATCCATCTTACACCTACTCAGACACAAAATGCCAATGAGGACTGGTAAACCTGACAGTAAACCAGAAACTGACAGATCTCCCAGGAGGAAGGCCCTGACCATGGCTGACAAATGGATTACAAAGGATGGATGTCAGTAGCCTTAGAGGACTATAAATGGGTTCTGAGAAGGACAGATACATACTATGCACTGGATTCTGTATGTACATCAAACATCCAAATACTGTTAGAGAATTGCAGCAGGAAACACTGTATCAACTTAGGTTTCAAGTTCAGGTTATTTGGACATCCTAGGCAAGAGGGAGTATCAAATGGACCATATTGAATTTCTGTCTCAGGGCTTAGTTAAAAAAGAAAAAAAAAAAACCCAACCAAATGTAACAAGCAAGTGAAACTATTGATTTCTTATAAGAAGGGGAGAAACAGGGGGCTGGTGAGATGGCTCAGTGGGTAAGAGCACCCGACTGCTCTTCCAAAGGTCTGGAGTTCAAATCCCAGCAACCACATGGTGGCTCATAACCATCCGTAACAAGATCTGATGCCCTCTTCTGGAGTGTCTGAAGACAGCTACAGTGTACTTACATATAATAAATAAATAAATCTTTAAAAATAAGAAAAGGGGGGGGGAGAAACAGGAGGAGGAACTGGCTTTTCCAAGAGTTCCTGCTCACATTCAACTTCAGAGACGTAGTAAAAAAGTTCTTCCACTCTTCTGAGTTATGTAGGGAAAAGAGGTGGGGGGACTTTAATAAAGTTACAGTTTTCCCCCAACAGCACCTCCTCTTTCTTCTTTCCTGCCTCACAGAGTGGTCCCTTGTCTTGGTTGGGGTTATTATTGCTGTGATAAAACATGATAACCCAAAGCTAGTTGGGGAGAAAGGGTTTATTTGGCTTACACTTTCACATCCATAATCCATCAGCGGAAGTCAGGACGTGAGCTCAAATAGGGCAAGAACCTAGAGGGAGGAGCTGATGCCGTGGAGGGGTGCTGCTTACTGATTGCTCTCCATGGCTTGCTCCATCTGCTTTCTTATGAAACCTAGGAACACCAGCCCAGAGATGGTACCACCCCCATCAGGCTGGGCCCTCCCCCATCAATCACTAATTAAGAAATGTACTATAGGTTTCCCTACAGCCCAATCTTTTTTTTTTTTTTTTTTTTTTTTTTTTTTTTTTTTTTGGTTTTTAGAGACTGTCCTGGAACTCACTCTTTAGACCAGGCTAGCCTCGAACTCAAAAATCCACCAGCCTCTGCCTCCCGAGTGCTGGGATTAAAGGCGTGTGCCACCACACCCAGCGCCTACAGCCCAATCTTGTGGAGGCATTTTCTCAGTTGAGGGTCCCTCCTCTCAGATGACTCTAGCCTATGTCAAGTTGACATAAAATTGGCCAGCACTTGTCTGGACCAGGGATGCAAATGCAGGTGATGCAGTCAGGCAATTATTTCCCAAATAGGAAATCAGAACTCTACATTTGAATCTTTAGTCAGAGTTCCTAAAGATGATATGGGGCAGTAATGTGGTAGAACATTTGGCTAACATATGGTGAGGTCCTGCCTTTACTTTCTCGACACGAGAAAAAAAAAATTCCCAAAAGTCTAAACAGGTCGATTGTGACTTTATGATGTGTCCAGAAGTTGGGGCTAACAGGAAATGCCAATATAGTGCCTATTGGTGAGGTAACCTCACTTTCTATGAAAGGGATGGACTGAGGATTTGCAAGGTTGCTCATACAGCAATGCCAGCAGTTCAGACCAGCACAGACACTGAAGCCAAGGTTCCTTCCAGAGGCAGAGAAGGTTAGGTGTGAATGAAAGAGAAAGGACAGAAGATAAAAGAGAGGGATTGAAAGGCTGGAGAGATGGCTCAGCAGTAAAGTGCACTGGCTGCTCTCCCAGGGACCCAAGTTTGTTCCAGCACCAACATGGTGACCCACAACTGCCTGCAACTCCAGTTCCTGGAAATCAGATGCCTTCCTCTGTCCTCTGAGGGCATGAGGCATGCACATGGTGTGGTGCATATACATATATGCAGGCACCCACACATACACATGAAATAAAAATAAATTAATTTTTTAATGAAGAAATGGACAAATGGATTATCAAAAAGGTTCGCCATTGCAGAGACATCCTGAAAGAGGCTCAAAGCAAGACACAAGTTTGGCTCTCTGCTTCATCGTACTGGAAACCTCCATGAGTAAAGATGTGCGTTTGCAGAAAATTACCTCTGCTCTCAGGCCCTGACAAGGTCAATCTGAAGCCTTGTATGATGGGCCTGACAGGGAAGGGATCCTGGCAGTCAGGGGCCAAAGAAGCCCACAAAGTCATGTGCCACAAGAACCCTCACATGGGAGAGACCCAGGAGGGTGGCTGCCTTGACCGGGGTGGGCAAGAAGCAGCAGAACACAGAAGACAGGGTTTATTCAGGGTTTCTCTGGGGAAGGGGGACAGAAGCTTTCCAGTGTGGGGATTGGTGGAACTTCAAGTCCTCACCTTGGGCTTTTTACTCTGTAGGACGGAGCTTGGCTGGGTGTTGTGTGGGCAGAACCTGGCAATTCGTACATGGATATAATTGACTTATTTTCTCACCCCGCCTCCACCCCATTCCCCTTTCCTGCTGAACCCCTCTTTCCCTCTTTCCTTCTTTCTTTCTTTTTTGTGTGTTTTTCTAAAAAAAGGTTTATTTATCGATTTTATGTATATGAGTACACTGTGAGCTGTACAGATGGTTGTGAGCCTTCATTTGGTTGTTGGGAATTGAATTTTAAGATCGCTGCTCTCTCCGGCCAGCCCCACTCGCTCAGGTCAACCTCACTCGCTCTGGCCCAAAGATTTATTTATTATTATAATTAAGGACATTGTAGCTGTCTTCAGACACCAGAAGAGGGCATCAGATCTCATTCTGGGTGGTTGTGAGCCACCATGTGGTTGCTGGGATTTGAATTCAGGACCTTTGGAAGAGCAGTCAGTGCTCTTACCATCTATCTCACCAGTCCTTTGTGTGTGTGTGTGTGTGTGTGTGTGTGTTTTTAAGACAGGGTTTTCTGTGTAGCCCAGGCTGGCCCGGAACTCATAGAGTTTCACCTGCCTCCTGAGTGCTGGTATTAAGGGCATGTACCACCACTGCCTGGCCTTTTAAAATTATTATTGTTATTAGATTTATTTATATTGTACCACGTGTGAGTGTTTTGCCCACATTTGTGCCTGAGCACAGACTCCCCTGGAACTAGTTAGGGGTGGCTGGGAACCACCTTGTTGGTGCTGGGGCTTGAACCCAGGGTCTCTGCAAGAGCAACCAGAGGTCTTGACCACTGAGCCATCTCTCCAGGACTCCCCTTTTTGTCTCCACGTTGTCCCCATCCTACTTTGATGTCTTTTTTGTTTGGCTTGGTTTTCTGGCTTTTTGGTCTGTTTGTTTTTTCGAGATAGGGTTTCATTACATAACCCAGGCTGGCTTCAAGCTCAGAGATAACTGCCTACCTCTGCCTCTCGAGTACTGGTATTATTATTATTATTATTAGATTTATTTATCTAATAATAGAAATAAAGGTGTAAGCCTGGTCTACAGAGTGAGTTCCAGGACAGCCAGGGCTACACAGAGAAACCCTGTCTCGAAAAACCAATAAATAAATAAATAAATAAATAAATAAAGGTGTACACGATTACACCCGACTTTTTCTTTTGGTGACCCATGGAGTTTAATCAGGGTTGTTTGCATGAGCACAGGTTAGGTTATTTCCTGGAACATCGGTGACTTAGCAATGCCTGCACCACTAAAGGAAATACTCTTTGACCCATAGCAAGCACTAACTACCAAGAGCTTCTCAGGGAGGGATGGGGCATCCTGAGCCCCTCCCCCCAGGATGGAATACTGACAGCCTCGTCTTGTGCAGGCAACCACAGCTGTTTTGAGTCCTCTGCAAACACAAGCTTATTTCAAGCCAGCTGGAGGGCAGAACTAATTTAAGCATAAATGCGTCGGAGACAGTTTAGCCACCTCTCTGTGTAGCAAAACATCAGTGGTACAGCCTCCTTTAGAAGCCTGGCCACTGTCTTCTGACCAGGCTTACAGGGCCAGGCAGCTGTTCACTCTTGAGGAGTGGACCTCAAGCCCAATCAGAATGCAGACAGGTATGGCCACTCTGCCAGTGGTCACAGGTTGCCTGGCGCGCTAGGACTTTGGCATGAGGGACCACAGCAGGGAAAGGCCGATGTGGACCTTCCCCCTTCAGCTGCCTGCACCCCAGCATCCTTTGACACCGTGAACACTAGCCAGCAGGGGGAAGCTTCCAGCAAAGTTCCAGCTCGATTCTTCTGTGTCCTACAACCACAGTGTGTGATATCTTCCGCGATATGGACGCACAGTCTACTTTTGATGGGCGACCAAGAATAACGGCAGTAGCATATATTGTCTGGTGGACCTTTGACCTCACTGACCAACAACTCACAAGGAGCTATTACACAGCTGGCATTTAGGTTTTCCTTTCATTAACCTATGGTTTCTGGGAAAGTCTCAGCTATGTAACAATGACCTGAGTGGGGTTTCAGTAACAGGCAGTATCTTATGAGCTGCATGCTCCCCTCCTATTTTTATCTTCTTTTACATTTTCTCTTTTTCATATTAATTTTATTTTTCACTCATGCTTTTATGTGTGTGTGTCTGTGTATATACATGCATGTGTGCAGGTGCTCACAGAGGCCACACATCAGATCCCCTGGAGCTGGAGTTACAGGCAATTGTGAGGCACCTGATGAGGGTGTTGAGAATCAAACTCTGGTCCTCTGAAAAGAGTAGTGAACACTCTCAAGCCCTGAGTCATCTCTATACCTCTAATTTTTTTTTTTTTTTTTTAAGATGGTATCTCGTATAGCCCAGGCTGGTCTGGGCCTCCTTCCTCCTGCTTAAACCTCAGGAGTACTGAGATTACGAGTATGTGAAGGGAAATGAAATTTAAAATGAAATTTAAGGCCTGGGATTCATGCAACTTATGTCCAGAGAAANGAAATTTAAGGCCTGGGATTCATGCAACTTATGTCCAGAGAAATAGTTGTTTGTAAGCTTGGAAGCCTGAGGCGGAGAGCACAGTGAGACAAGCCTGGGCATGCCCAGGCAGGCCATTGTTGGAACATTCCTGGGACTGAACCAAATGTTCCGCTAACCCGCCCCTCAGGTCTCCTAGCATTCCTGCCTTTGCAGGTATCATCCTGCAAATGTGTACGTTTAAATGAACCAATCACATGTAACCGCACCAATTCCCCCCCCCCCATCCTATAAAGACCTCAAGCTCTTGGGCCTGGTTGTCGACTTCCTCTGTCTCCTGCGTGAGATATGAGTCGAACCGGAGCTCTGCCAATAAAAGTGCCTCGTGTGGTTACAGCAAGAAGGCCTGTCTGTCGAGTTCCTGGGACACCCTAACTCCTGTGACCTGAGGACCCGAGGGAGTTCCTCGTGAAGGGGTCCTACATATGGACTAACACATCCAGTGATATGCATATGCTTTGGTAGAAGAGAATAGTGTTTGATTATCAGAGTGATATTACGATCTATTTTGCCATTTGCCTATGGTTCTTGGACCATCACTCTCTCCCTAAAGCAGATCATAAATGTTCTAGTTTTGTCCTGCCTTCTTATCTTGGAGCCATCCATGGTCTGGCTAGGTATGGTGGTTCATGCCTGAATTCCAGCACGTGGAAGCTTGAGGGGAATGAACCCTGACTTTGAATCCTGCCTAAGCTACGTGGTGAGAGAGGAAGCGGGAAAGGTAGTTCTGACCCTAATAGGTCAAAAATCCTTATTCCACAGAGGTCCGTCCTGTACCTTTGAGAAAAGAGTGTTACACAAAGAAGCCAAGATGACTCGGAACAGACCAGCCTTACCGGGTTTTTCTGTCAGTCTAGTGGTTAATCGTGCTTATGCAGAGGAGTTCAAACTACCAAACAGAAAGGTACAAGGAGTTTGAGATTACAGATAGCTGGACGCAGAGAACAGGAAAGCTAAGGAAAACTCACTCACATTCCAGGAGGTCGTGTGAGCCACCCCAAGTCTATGGAGGTGAAGGTCCTACTTGGGACCCTCCCCACTTTAGGCTGGGGAAGTTGCAGTCACATTTGTAGGTTGAAATGAAAAGGCCAGAGGAAGGAATTTCAAGACAAAAGAATAAGAACTGTTGATAAGGAAGATACTGGGGCCCAGTGGTGGTGGCACAGCCCTTTGACCCCAGATTTAGGAGCCAGATCTGAGTTCGAGGCCAGCCCGGACTTCAGAGTGAGTTCTAAAACAGCCAAGTCTACCCAGAGAAACCCTGTTTTTTGGGGGGTGGGGAGGGAGATGCTGGAACAACTATGATCCAGTGTTGATTGAGACAGTGAGGGCAGACAGGTTAACGATCGATCTAAAGGGCTCAGTGCCGTTTATCTAGGGACTGTATCAGGCTGTCTGCAGAAAGGGACATGGCCTTTGACATGACTGGGTGCTTTAGAAGAGTTAATGTTTGGGTTATAATGAGACTTTCTTGGCCTGCCAACTCCCGGATATCAATCAACACAGAGACCTTTTATTATTTATTATGGATGTTCTAGGCTTTAGCTCAGACTTGTTCCCAACTAGCTCTTACAACTTAAATGAATCCATTTATATTACTATATAGTCTGCCACATGGCTTGTTACCTCCTGAGTACTGGCACCTGCTCCTTCCTCTGCTTCCGGCTACCGAATCTTCCTGCTCCGGATTCTTTCCCACAGTTCCCATATTTACTGGATGTCCCACCTACCCTCTCCTGCTTTGCTATAGGCTGTTCAGCTTTTTATTAAACCAATCAGAAGGTGTTGGAGGGAGTTTTTACAGAGTCAGTGCATCCATATTGAATAACAATACCAAAGTCCTGTCTGCACTCACCCCCCCAATTCCAGCCAATGCCCCCAAATCAGTATTTGAATAATACAAAGGACAGTCTTTACTTAGTGCACAATAATATTATCCCAACATTTGGTAGTTTGGTTATTCCCCCCCCCCCCCAGTTCTGCGAAGGAGAACCAGGGCCATGCTTGTGCTAAGCAAGTATTCTACTACTGGGCCACACCCCACCAGGAGCAGGATTTACTGAGTCGGACTGGTAGCCAGTAAAGTCTGTCTGTGATTGCAACAGCTTGAAGTTGGCTTTCTCTGGCCCACTGACTTCCTGAGTAGGGAGGGCACAGGGCCAAAATGAGTGCAGAGGAGGCCAGATGTGGGGGACCAGGAGAGAGGACAGAACTGGGGAGGAGTTGGCTGCCATTTGAAAGGAGGCCCTGCAAAGAAAATGTTTTAAAAGAGTGTTAAATCTCCATGTGAAAATATTGTTTTACAGACAAAAAAACTGAAAATTTCCACTTCTTGACTGGGTTGGTGGCTTAGTTTCAAATTAGCCCCAGAGACAGCAACTGTGAGTACACCCTGGACTTCAGGAGCCATTACTTAGTCACCTGATGTTAGAGTGACATAGCATAGCCATGCAGTTGTGGATAGGTTGTTCCTCACTTTGCAGATGGTACACTTGTACCTTGGGATGAGCAGCATGTGCAAGAGTGAATGGGTGAGACGGGTCTGAGAAACACAAAGGCCAGGCCTCGGTGGCCTTCGGGGCCTCGGTGGCCTTCAAGGACCTTGGTCTTCCAGTGGTATCTATGGTTCTCTCCATGTGCTGACTTTCTTGACATCTTGTCTTCTGGCTGGCATAGTCTCTCTGCTTGCTTTCTCTCTCTCTCTCTCTCTCTCTCTCTCTCTCTCTCTCTCTCTCTCTCTCTCTCCCTCCCTCCCTTGCTCAGTCTTGAAGTGTGCCAGATACTCTTGAATTGAGTCCCTAGCAATGAAGAATATAAGTGCTGCTCTGGGGCTGGGGTCTAGCTCAGGGTACAGTGCTTGACTAGAATCCAAGAGGTTCCAAGCTCATTTCCAGAAATACAGACACAAAACACACACACACACACACACACACACACACGTTGTATTTTATTCACATATTAATAGACCTAATTAAAACTAGAAACTAGATTATTATGGTGCAGGAATTTCATGTTGATGACTAAATATGTATTTTTGGTCTGGCTAATATCTACTATTATGCTTGATAATTCAGCTCATTCGTCTCTGTTTTAGGCAATTATACATTCACTTTTAGTTGTAGTAAACAAGTCCAGCACACATTGTGCCCAGGATCCTTGAGTCTGTGGCTTCCCTCTGCCGCAGTAGGCTGCACTGATCATGTCTCAGTATTGGCTTTGTGATCCCTCTGTTTCTCTCTGGGCTCCTCATGGTCACATCTACCAATCACTCAGCATTCAGCAGTAGAAGTGCTAATCTTAAATTACTACAACTTTAATATGAAATGTGCTGATTGTCTCCGAGCCTTTTAATTGTCAACCCTGCCTTGACATTTGGAGAGACAATTAAATATTAAATGCGGGACCCAGAATCTGAATGAGCCTGTATGATCACATAAGCGTTTTTTATAAGATTTCATTTGGCTTCAGGCTCCATAATCAGTCTAGACTGATCTGTCTGGAGCACTTTCACTTAGATTAGAGTGTTGGCCCCTCCAGCCCTGCATCTGTTGTGTTACTTCCCAGACCAGCTCCTGATAGCTTCTGTGGGAAAGAGCCCCATTCTCTGCGCTAACAACCACACTCTCTTTCTTAGTTTATGTCAAAGCCATAAACTCCTTCCCCGGAAAAACAACCGTGTGAAGCTCTCCCTTTGCTAGACTGCCTCTTCTTGTTTCCCGAAGCACATTTCGTTCTCATCTGTGAAATTCAGTGTTTCAGCCAAAGGCAGCCTGCCCAGTTATCTCACAGACACCCTGTCCGTTCTCCACTGCAGGTTCGACTCACCTGGCCCCCAGTCCTCACCTCCCAAGCACTGGCTCCTTTCGACTGTTGCTGTCGCCATCTGGGTGTGGATGTGGACTCTGGCTCTGCCTGCATCCTATCCTGCTCCCTGGCTCCAGCTCAGTATCGCTTGTACCTCCTCACTCCTTGACTCTCACTCCTTTTCCAGTATTTATATTCCTGAGAATTTTTACCTGGGACATTTAAAAAAATGTATTCTTTATGCGTGTGTTTGCCTGCGCATGTGTATATTTCCACATATGTCTGATGTCTTCAGAGGTCAGAAGAGAACTGGAACTGCAGATATTTATGGATGGTTGTGAGCCACCATGTAAAAACAGCAAATGCTGCTGAGTCATCATAACTTTGATTTTTTTTTTTTGGTTTTTTTTTTGGTTTTTCAAGACAGGGTTTCTCTGTATAGCTCTGGCTATCCTGGAACTCACTTTGTAGACCAGGCTGGCCTCAAACTCAGAAATCTGCCTGCCTCTGCCTCCCAAGTGCTGGGATTAAAGGCATGCACCACCATGCCCAGCCTGATTTTTTTTTAATATTTATTTATTATATGTAAGTACACTGTAGCTGTCTTCAGACACTCCAGAAGAGGGCATCAGATCTNGTTACGGATGGTTGTGAGCCACCATGTGGTTGCTGGGATTTGAACTCCGGACCTTCGGAAGAGCAGTCGGGTGCTCTTATCCACTGAGCCATCTCACCAGCCCCTGACATATGTCTTTGAGAGAGAAAGTACAGATACACATGTACATGTTTGTATGCAGAGAACAAATTTTGGTGGTTGGTTCTATGGACTGAGTTCTGCAGATTAAAATCAAGTCATCAGGCTTAGGAAGTGAGTGCTTCTATCCACTGAGCCAGTGTCTGCGCGCGCGTGCACGCGCGCGCACACACACACACACACACACACACACACTCTCTCTCTGTCTCTCTCTGTCTCTGTCTCTCTCTCTCTCTCCTTGGATCCCCCTCACACACACACAGAGAAATGAGTTATTCATCTTTCTGTCACTTTAGCAAACATCTGAAGTAATCAATCTACAAAGAAAAAAGTTTGGTCGGGGCCACTATCTTGGAGATTTCAGTCTTGTCAGTCTTAATACTTGGGATGTGTAGCAAGGCAGTATATCATGGTGGCATCTCACGTCAGCTGGGCATGGTGGCACACACATGTAACCCCAGCATTTAGGAGGTAGAGTCAGGGGGGTCAGGTAAAAGTCCAGCCTCAGTTACATAGTGGGTTTGAGACCATCTGGGGTGACATCCTGAAAACACAGAGCAAACAGGCAGGCAACCCATGTGAGAAAAGTGATATGGGGCTGACCTGTCGCATCTGAGATCACTTTACATCCTCTGAAGGAGTAGCCAGAAACAGGCACACACCTATAATCCCTGTTCTGGGGAGACAGAGGCAGGAGGATTTCTGCAAGTTTGAAGCTAGTGTGGACTGTAGAGTAAGTGCTAAGTGCTAGGAATACATAGAATTCTGTTTTGTTTTGTTATTTTTTCTTTTTAAGATTTATTTAGCCAGGCGGTGGTAGTGCACACCTTTAATCCCAGCACTTGGGAGGCAGAGGCAGGTGGATTTCTGAGTTCGAGGCCAGCCTGGTTTACAGAGTGAGTTCCAGGACAGCCAGGGCTACATGGAGAAACCCTGTCTCGAAAAACCAAAAATAAATAAATAAATAAATAAATATTTATTTAATGTACACACTGTAGCTGTACCGATGCTTGCTCAGTTCCTGCTCGCTCTGGCCCAAAGATTTATTATTATAATTAAGTACACTGTAGCTGTCTTCAGACACACCAGAAGAGGTCGTCAGATCTCATTACAGATGGTTGCGAGCCACCCTGTGGTTGCTGGGATTTGAATTCAGGACCTTTGGAAGTCAGTGCTCTTACCCGCTGAGCCATCTCACCAGCCCCCTGTTTTGTTTTTTAAAGACACAGGATGATAGAGTACAAGGGCCCAGTATAGGTGTCTCTCATTACTCTGCCCTGACAGCCCTCTGAAAGTGACACCAGGAAGCATGGCAGAATCCTCGACCTGTGGGTAGTCACCACCTTGACAAACCTCTGTCTCCAAAACTAGTCTCCTTACGATTCATAACAGTAGCAAACTGACAGTTACAAAGTAGCAACGAAAATAAATGTGTGGTGTGTGTGTGTGTGGGGGGGGGTGTGTGTGTGTGTGTGTGTGTGTGTGTGTGTGTGTGTGTGTGTGTGTGTGTGTGTGTGTGGGGGGGGGGTGAGGGTCACCACAACAGGAGGAACTGTATTAAAGGGTCGCAGCACTAGGAAGGTTGAGAAGCGCTGCTCTGGGGTGCTAGGTGCTAGGATGAAGTCTGACCTCCGTTTCCTCTGGGAGGTCTGCTTATCCTCAACACCTACTGAGCACTGCCAGTGACCCCACACGCTGCCAACACACACACATACACACACACACACACACACACACACACACACACACACACACTGTGAGGCAATCAAAATGGGAGCGAAAGCGACCTCCTTTCTTCATAACTTAGCCAGATGACAATGTCCTGTTTCAATGGGGACTTTACGTTGAACTTCCAGGACTGGGGTGTAGTTCAGTGATAGAGTTCTTGCCTGGCATTCCATCCCTGTACTTCAGAACAATACCACAAACCTTGTCAAACCTGACTTTTTCACTCGGCATCTTTACTGTTTCCCTAACCCCAGCCTCTGTTGACAGTGTGGGAAATTGTCATTCTCTTGTCTCTCTTGACAAGGCTTTAGTGGGATTTACTGCCTGCAGAGGGCGTAGGGAGTCGGAGAGCAAGGTCCCTCTAATTTTCCCTCTCCAGGGCCAAACTAAATTCCAGAAAACCACATACAGTGGGGATTTTTGTTTTCCTTCTTCCATCTCCAGTCCCGGGGCCAGCAGAGCTCAAAGAGCAGTCTGTTCTGGGGAGAAGCCGGAGTCTGCCTCTCTCCCAAACCAACCCTGATCAAATCCCAATCAGCCGGTCCTTAGATAACATGGCTGAGAAACCCTAAACCAGCAACCCCGACTTGCATCGGTGCCCAGCATCGCTGTCTGGAAATCGAGAGCCGCCGCTGAGATGCCGCAGTGATTGCGTGTTAAGTGGCACGACTGGGCTCTCTTACTGGGTTTACAGCCTGGACCAGTAGACCTAGACAAAGAAAGTTTTCAGAAAGTCTCTCCAGGGCTTGAGCGCTGGTGCTGTTTTGTGGCACTCGGCGCATGTCCTGGGCTTTAGAACCATTGTTCTTCCCCCGCAAAGCAGAAGGTAGGTTAATGTATCCTTGAGGGAGCTATTTGTTCAAGGTGCCTACAGGAACCCTGGCGGATGAGTGGGTGCAATTGTGCAGGTCAGTAAAAGAGAAGCAGAAACGGGATATGGTTGTGTTTTCTTCCCTCTTCATTTTCTTTTTGTCCATTCTGAAGTTTGAGTTCAGAGCTTTGAGCGTTAGTTAGGCAAGTGCGCAGCCCCCAAGCTATGATTTCAGTCTGGACCATTTCTGCTTTACTAGAAGACATCCTTAGATGGGTGGACCACTAAAGAGACAGGGACTCATATAACACATATTTAGTGTAGTCTCCTTTATTACAGAGTGTTTATTGATGCCAGGCAGAGTTGGCACGGGTCTTTAATCACAGCAGAAGCAGACAGATCTCTGAGTTTGAGGCCAGACTGACCTACGGAGTGAGTTCCAGGACAACTAGAGCTGTCAGTCTAGAGAAAATTAAAAAAAAAAAAAAAGTGTTGAATGATTTCTCAGCTGGATGCTACAGACAGAGTCATGTAGATAACAGGAAGTAGAAACCATGGTCAGAAGCCAGCATGGTGGTCCATGCCCATAACCCCAGCACTTGGAGAGTAGAGGCAGGAGGATTGAGAAGCATTAAACTCCTCAGCTGGGGCTAAGAAAACGATCTTGTCTCAAACTAAACAATAAACGAAAGATGTGCTCAGGTCTAAAAGCTTAGATCAGAGACAAAATATTTGCCTAGTATACATGAGGACCCTTAAAGAGTTTTTGTTTGTTTGTTTGTGCTTTTGTTTTTTTTTTTTCTCTTCAAGATAAAAGAAGAAATGGGAGCCGGCAGTGGTGGCACACGCCTGTAATCCCATAATCCCAGCAGCACTTGGGAGGCAGAGGCAAGCAGATCTCTGAGTGTGAGACCAGCAAGGTCTATAAAACAAGTTCCAGGGCAGCCAGAGCTACGCAAAGAAACCCTGTCTTGGAAAGAAGAATGAGAGGGAGAGAGAGAGAGAGAAATAGAGAGGGGGGAGGAAGAGGAGGAGAAGAGGAAGAGGAAGAGAAGAAAAACAAAGCCCTCAAAAGAATAGGGACAAGGAACAACACCAGAGACCCAGCACCCAGTAGCCTAGTCTGAAAATGCTGGGAACATCCTCAGAGATGCAGAAGGTGGTGCCAGAGAGCTGAAGTGTGCAGAACAGCTGAGTCTGGGTCCTTGGTCAGCACCGCTCCCTGAGAGTGCAAACTCCTGTGTATGTGCAAATTTATAAGAACCATGCTAAGTCCTCATTTGTGGCCGGCGACCCCAGAGAAGAGTGTTGAACCCCAGAGCGGGTAGACATGAATTGAGCACTGGCAAGATTCTGCTTAGAGTAACAACTTGCCACATCTTAGTTTTTAGCTTCAGGATTCCCCACCATCTCTAGTATCTGATGGCAGGATGTAAACAGGAGAGTGTCTGTCTTTCAAGTAGGGTTTAGAACTCCCCCAGTCGGCAGCCATGCACATATGCCAGGATGAACCCCAGGGCTTCGGACATCTAGGTAAGTGCTCACACTGAGAGTTACCTGCAGCTCCTGGGGTGGGGTTAATGACCCAGAAACAGGAAAAGCTCCAAGCGAAGCTCATTTCACTTTTGTTTCAGCAGCAACTAAATAGAATCCAAGAGGGTTTTTTTTTTTTTTCTGTCCTAGGTAATAAGATAAACTTTCAACTGTAGTAAAAATAAATAAATAAATAAATAAAAATAAAGAGAAATCAAAATTACTTTTCTGGATCCCAGCAGCCACATGGTGGCTCACAACCATCTGTAATGGGATCCAATGCCCCTGTCTGTATGAGACAAATAAATAAAATCTTTAAAAAAACAAAAAACAAAAAACTTGGTTTCAATACCCTAAAAAAAGAGGGAGAGGTAAAGGAGAGGGGGGGAGGAGAGAACAGGAGAAGGAGGAAGAAAAGTGCTTTTTCCAATGGGCTTCCTAGCAACAAAGCAAACTTCAGTGGAGAAAAATGATTGATATTATTCTGTTGAAAAGCCTGAGCAAATAAAACTGGATTTCTCTACCCACCCCATAAATGTCCTGGGGCATCTCTTACGCTGATAGAAGGCAGAGAGAGGCTGTAATGATTTGGAGGCAGGAGGTGGGATATGGCTCAGTGGCCAGGATGCTCTCCTAGCAGGCATGAAGCCTAGTTTTAATTCCAAGCAGCACATAAAACTGCCATGGTGGCAAAATTAGGTCAGACTCGGTCAACTGAAAGAGAAACTGTGGGCATGTAGCTCAATGGTAAAATCCCTGTCATGTGTAAGGCTCTGAGTTTGATCTGTGGTGCAAACGCAAGGCCACCAGTGGACAAGTCAGGAAGCTCTTCAGCCAGCCTGTTACATAGAAAGCCCCATCTCAAAACACAAAGCATAAACTGGGCACAGTGGTACACACCTGTAGTCTTAGTACTTGGGAGGTGAAGACAGAAGGATCAAATGGTCGGGGTCATCCTGGTGTAGAAAGGGAGCTTAGGGACGTTTGGGCTACTTGAAATCCTGTCTCAAAAATAATGGGTGTGTAAGGTACAGTGTCACTTGGAACTGAAAAGGGAAGTATGACCCAGCAATGGGCTGCCCAGTGAAGATTTCAAAGCACATACTTCTGCTCTGGGGAGACCCACTTACCGTTCCCTGAATACTGCCAAAAACTGGAGCAGGGGTTATGATAAAGTCATGGTCTTTTGGTATGTGAATTTCTGAGGAGTTTCCCTAGCCCATACACTTTATTTTGACCCAAGTATAAGCTTATCATCCTTTCTCCCTTTCTTTTGTTCTTATTGTTTTTAGTATGTACTTATATACTTCTTGTTGTTGTTTTAAAGATTTATTTATTTATTTATTTATTTCACGTGTATGTGAGTACACTGTCGCTGTCTTCAGACAAACCAGAAGAGGGCATCGGACCCCATTATAGATGGTTGTGAGCTACCATGTGGTTGCTGGGAATTGAACTCAGGACCTCCGGAAGAGCAGCCAGTGATCTTAACCACTGAACCATCTCTCCAGCCTCCTTGTTTTTAAGACAGGGTCTCACTGTGTAATCCTGGATGGCTTGGAACTCACTAAGTTGACGAGGTTGGCTTTGAACTCACAGAGTTCTGCCTGTCTCTGCCTCCAGAGAGCTAAGATTAATCATGCTCAAACATCCTTTTGTTCTTTACGGATTAATCTTGAACTTTGTTTTTAGCGTTGGGGAGTGTATTGTGGGTCCTATGGCTAATACATGCTAGGCAAATCTTCTCTCTTCAGTTTTTTTTTTTTTCATCATTTAAAAAAAAAAAAAAAAAAAAAGAGTCAGAGGGGGTTTGCTAAGTTTGCTGAGGCTGCCTTTGAACTCAGTCTGTAGCCCAGACAGGTCTTGAACTCGAGATTCTTCTGTTTTAGCTTCCTTCTCTCTGGTATCACGGGCCTGAACCATTAGCCTTGTTAATCCTGCACATATTCCTCCATGGAAATGGTAAGTAGCCATCACTTTTCCTGCCTAGTATGACAAACTGTACAAGGTCACAGACACAGGGCTTCAGCAGAGCTCCTGCTTTTTACTTCTTCATCCAGATGGAAGGGCCTGACCATACTGGAAAGGAAGAGAGGTGGCCAAGGAGGGTTCAGTTCTGGCGCTGTGATGTGCACACGTATAGTGCCAGTTAGTGGGGAGGCTAGGCAGGCGGATTGTTTGAGTCCAGCCTGACATACCGAGACCCTGCTGCAAACAGCAACCACAAGAGCAATCAATTCAGTAAGGGTTCCTGCCTGTTCCTGGGAACGGCTCCAGAGAAGCAAACTCTGTAGAATTATTCGTAGATAAAGGATTCAGGGAAACACTCGGATGGAAATCAAGATGTCCTCACTAAAGGACTGACAGGTGGTCCTGATGAGGGAGGCTGGGGAGAGAAAGGGGGCTGGTGAGAAGCAGAACGTGTCTGAATGAGTTGCAGATGTTCTGCAAGAGCGCTCAGAGTTTCCAGGGTGAATTTGTTTCTCCAGGGGAACTTCCAGGAAAGCAGCATGTGCCGAGGAGGGGAAAGGCACTGGAGGCACTGGATCTCAGGGCTCGGGATGCGGCTCAGGGCAAAGCACTTGCAAAGTCCTGGGTTCTGCTCATGGATTACCTATACAACATTTAATATTTAATATCTCTGAGCCCATTTCTTTTATCTGCAAAATGAATCAGTGAAACCTACTGCTTCTGTATAAATGACTCATGTGAGTTGAGAGAACAAAAATCAAGCTTTGCCAAGATGAATAGCAAAGTTGCTTGCTTGCTTACTTACTTACTTACTTACTTACTTACTTACTTACTTACTTATTTTGGGCGATGGGAACTTGAGACAGGCTCTTTTATATAGCCCAGGCTGTCTTCAAATTGACTACGCAGCCTAGGATGACTTTAAATTTCTGGTCCTCCTGCCTCCATTCCTGGAGTACTGGAGTTGCAGGTGAATTTGTGTGGTCCTGGGGTCTGAACCTAGGCCTTTGTGAAGGCTAGGATAGCATTTGACCAACAGAGCTACAGTTCTAGCCTGGTGCTTAGTGTTTCTCAGTGTAGTAGAATAATAATTGTTCTTCAGGGGCTGGAGAGATGGCTCTGTGGATAAGAGTACTGGTTATTCTTCCAGGGGACCTCAGTTCAATTCCCAACATCTGCATGGTGGGTGACAACTGTTTGTAATTCCATATTGCCCTCTTCTGACTGCTGAGGTACACACAGGGTATATATACATGCAGACAAAAACTCTCATATACATAAAGAAAAATAAGTCTAAAAATATCTATTTTTAAAACAATTGTTCTGCGTAGAACATTGCTGCTCTATGCACCTTTTTATTCCTTTCTATTTTTTTTTAAAGATTTATTTATTTATTATATGTAAGTA